>NC_054534.1:34940188-35240188 GCF_017654505.1 Polyodon spathula
TTATTTTTTGGAGCCCTGTTACTTATTCTTTAAGAGTAGTGGAAAAAGGTTTAAAAATAATAAATAAAAAATGAAATATCGTTTCTCTTCCCTGCTGCTTTGTGTTTTTTTGCTGGAAGGTTGAAGGCAATTATTTTCACAGCTTGTTAATTTTAGGAGTAATATCAGATCATTATAAAGTTAAAAATAGGAGAGCAGAGGAAATTAGGTCTGACACAGGGAGAAATTGACTGTGCTTTTTGCCCTGTATTAAAAAGTGATAACATACAGAATTGTACTCTCAAGTTCGTAAGGCAATGAGAAGGTATGAAATTAACCTTTTTTTTACACATTTATGTGCAAACTACATTTGTTTGTGTACCTGAATATGCAACTGTTCCATTTATTCATTTCAATAAATGGAAACAGATTTAAGTGAATCCCACATTCTCATTACTAAGGCTGCTGTTATATTCACTCAAGTACACAAACCAGTATCTTATTACTGTGAAATTACCTAGCAGCAAGACCATACAACAGGCAATTTTAGCTTTCAGTTTTTACAGTAGCCTATAACTTCCCTTAGTAATTATTATACATTATTGCCCCAGGGTGATTTCACTTATGAATTGATGACAATCAAACTAACTAGTTGGAATATTCTTGCTACCCCTGCAGCAATGGACATGCTTTGGCTGCATGGAATGTTTGTATGCTGCAAATAGACAATTTAGAACATATTGTTGCATCTTTGTTGAGGTTTATTGAGCTCAGATGTGTAATGCATGCTTCTGTTCTTCTGAAATGTATCTCTGTGGTTTACATTTATGTTATTGGAAATCCCAGCACTGCCGCAGTGCGAGGGGTTCAAGTTATCTCTGCAGTCATTGTGGAAACACAACCATTGGAAATGTATTTCAAAGGGTAATAATCAAGGGCTAATACACGTTGCGCAGGGAGTGAATGGGATTCAAAGTAAAACATCTGAAAATGTAAACAATTCACTGAAAACTAAAAAGCAGTTTTTTTAAAAATAAAAATAAAAGGTTATTCAGTGCCTCTTTAAATCGCCTTTCACAGGTGGTATCCTTAACTTTTGGTATTTGTTCCAACTTGGTGACTAGAGCAAACATTAACAGTGTTGTCTGTAGATACACAAATTCCTATTTTCGAAAGCGATAACAGCATGTTCTTAAATTTGATACTAACAGGGTTTCTGCTTATAACAGTGGAGATTGTTTGGCTTACCAGGACTGGCATCAGCAATGCCTTTATACAGCTGTTACTCCCTGTGGTGCATCCCATGCCCCCTGATCAGAATAGTGGAAGTTTCCTCATTCGCAGTTGATTTTCTGCTGCCTCGGTTTGTCTCAGGACTGCGGGTTGGATGATTATGAAGTGTTAGGCTGCGGTCTAGTCTCTGACACAGGACTGTCAGCTCCCACTGGAGAGGTCACTTTCAGTTAAGTCTCTCTTCCAACTTCAGAAATGATGTTATCACACCAATTACACAGCTTTCACCAACCTTTCTTGGTTGTTTCTTTTTCAGTTGCCAATCCCACTGTCCTTTTCTTAGTCATTTAGTGTAAATGCTGTGTGGTCTGGGGTTGGTGATGGGGGTCCATTATGGATTTCAATTCAGCTGGAGACTCAATTGCTGTGTGACCTTTTAAAAAAAGTACTCTCTGTAGAAGCAGTGAGGTGTTGCGTGCATCTTCTTTGTATAGTAAGTACATTTTGAGGAAAGGAATTATGTTCTTTAACAACATTTCCACTAAACAAATAATTTATTGTTATCCAAAATGACCATGAGTGTTTCAAATATTCGGCCGGTACTGCTTTGGGAATGGTATTTCAGTGCTGTAGGTTCAATCCATCTCCATCCATTGACTTGTACGTGCATTTATGAGGTATTACAACCTTACTGGAAATTAATTCCACTTCTTCCCCTAGAGGGATTTAATTCTTTTAGGTCTATTTGTTTCTAGCTCCCTTGCAAGCTCCCCCATTTTCAGTCAGGGAACACAATATGAGCAGTATTTTGGATTGTCACTTATAACAAAACACTGTGACAAATTACCAATCTCCAGTCTACCAACTGCATTTACTCCAAAACCAGCTTGATGAATATGTGATGTGTTTTAATATCAGTAGTGGGACAGGGATGGAAAATCCTTCCCAGCACTTTCAGGTTGGGATATAGGGTTCTGTGTGTGGGGCGGTTGCACATAATTAGATAGTTTATCACTTCGAACATGTATCCTATATTGATTGTGGACATGCCTAACCCTGGCATATACTATCACACACACACAGAGCTATTTGTTATTATTATCTTCTGACACTCACACAGCATATGGAAGATATGAAATGGGACGTGAAGAGAGTTTATAGTTATATTTGCTTTATCGACTTTGAGACAGAAACAGAAAAAGAATTGTATTTATTATAAACTTTAACATACAGTGCTACCCTGTTATAACGTGGTTGTCGGGGTTCATAATTACGAGACCGCGTTATTTGTGTTTTGCCTTATAACGAATAGTGGCATTTTTGTTCTGAAAATGATTTACAATGCCCACAAGCCAAATTCATATTGTAGTGTCACAGCTTGTCTCACTCTTTAGTGCAGCATTTTTTTTTTCCTAGAGCAGCCCTTTTTGGAGTCAATATTATCAAAACCTCTTACTTTTCATTCGTCTTTTAGCCATCCATGCAATGTAGATTCTGCAGTACTTACATCTTTTGAAACTGCTTCTTGAGTTTCACCTTTTCTTACTTAAGATTTTCATTTTTTCTTATCTTTCATGCTTCGTACTGTATATGTGCAACCTTCACCCAATGTTTGCGAGTCAAATTGCATTATGGGAGAAACAGGATCACAACCTTACCATGTTATAACCGATTCCGCACTATAACAGGCCACACTATAACAGGGTAGCACTGTATTGTGCTTGCTTTTGTATATTTTCTATGCAGTAGAGTATAGTACAACGATGCCTGGCTCAGAGTTTTCAGTTCATTTGCAGCACACAATTACAACATTTTAGTGCTCTTGGAAGGTACAAGTTTGACTATGGCACTGGCTACAGCAAGGCTAGGTGTAGGCAGCTGCTTCGTGAGCTTTCCCACAAACCTTTCCCAGTGAATCTTTGACCTGTCCTGAATAACTACCCCTACCAGTCAGACCGAGGCCTCTTCTCAGCAGGACATCTCAATGTTTACTGACGGTTATAACCACCATATAGTTTCACCAGACACCTAGTCCAGACTCCAACCCAGGCCTCCAGTGTTGAAATACTAGTGTATTAATTCACTGCACCAACTACCTTTGTGAAAGGAAGTGTTTGTCAGTGTTTTTTGTAAAATAAACACTAACCAATACTTGGCTAAAAGTATTGGTTAGAGGCTAAAAGCAATTATTAGTGGTCTACCCACATACTGTTCTGAATCAATACCATGAAAGATTCAACGGTAGGTTTGGATGATTGTAACAATAACAATTCTGGTTGTAAAGTGAATCACCAGAGACCTCATTTTATGCAATGCTACAAAAAACATATATGCACTGTTACAGTCGAGAGTAGCATTTCAAATTGTTTCATATTCACTTCTGCTCTCCTCAGGTGGTGAAAGATTATGTTTTTTGTTCAGTGTGAAGCTCAATAACTAGCCAGCGATCTGCGTAAAGCCCAGGCATGCTCTAAAGTGTCTATACAGATAACTGCAAGGGCATCTTAGAAGTCTCTGTAGGTAATTTGACATACCATTGCTTTTACCCTTTTTTTTCCCTCCCGAGCACCACATTGCATAATATTGTTACTGAGTGTATCCTGGTTTTCATTACCAACATGCTGACATTGGGGAAGAAATCATTGCAGGCTCATGAGCCACAGTTCTTCGTGACGTAGACACTGGACCAAAAGAAAGGACTTGTGTGTAGAGCGATGAATGGCACCATAAGTAAATGCTTCCATGGTTTTACTAAATCCTGTTACCTGCTGGGACTCTGAAAAGCTAAATTAATTTGAGACCCTACTGACCACTTCAATGGGCATCTACTGTAAAAGTATAGTGAATAGCCTGCAGTTGCAGTGCACACACAGCTAGTCAATGAACAACATTTTATTGAATCCAGCTTCTCCTATGGAATAAACATGGATACAACTGAAACTGTCATTTACAATCTTCTCCTTGCATTTGGCCTATTATAATAGTCTTAAATTTTATGTGAATTTATTTAACACTACTATGAATTGAAAAGTTTATTCATGCTAAGAGGATGCAATAACATGAACTTGTATGTCCAGAACATTTCATGAGAATTACATATAAAACATGTAAGCAAGGCATGCGTTTTTATAGCTTAGACTTGTACAGCATTGCGTATCAAGCCATGTTTTTTTTATTAGTTACAATGACAGATTTCTTTATTCCCCCTTTTGCTGTGGAACAGTACAATCTAAACATAGTTTATATAAAAAGACAACATAACAGGCATTTTCCAATACTAAAGCCTTTCTCTTATACCATCATGAGATCCTATACTGAAGACCAAAGCAGGACAATAACATAGTCTGTTGTTTAGATACAGCAGAAAAACTGTTATGACTGGCATCGTCCCTTTTAATATATAAGTGAATTAAAATCGAGTATCCTAACTAAAACACCAATAAAAAACAAACTGTACCAGTGCTAATGCATAATACAATTTAATGTTAATGTTGTGATTTAAGATTTAATAGCAACCTGTCCTGGGCTAAAATCAGTTGAAAAAACTAATCGATCAGCGTATTATTCAAGAATCAGTTGTAATCGTAAACTCCTACAGAGCCTTTTGCAAAGCCAATCAATATACCACGTGCTAAGTTCGCAATGATAATGATACTGTGCCGGTGTCACCAACTGTGGGTGGGGAGGGGAGGTACTACCCAGTGCTCACATTTTCCATTAAATGGAAAGAAAGGCATGTTGGGAGCCTTACAAACACGGCTGCTGTGTACAAGACAGCTGACCTTTAATTGTGTTTGTGAGGGGGCATGAGTGGCAGCCAAGCAAGGGCATTTTGATATATTTATCTGAGAGCTCCTGCTTTTCTAAAAGTTACTTGACTGTCAGACAGCTTATAATCAGTATAGTGAGCTTCGGGGCCTTAAGCCGGGTTAGCACATAGCAAGTAGATTGGGAGGCAGGGATTTCAATTTTTTCAGCTGGCCAAAAAAAATACAGCAAATATGATTTATAAAAATAAGTACCTGTCCTATTATGTCTTTTAAATGCCAGTTTTAATCTTATATTTTAATAAACAATGGTATTTTGATAAGCTTCCATTTAGATGAATTGAATTGGTCACCTATATTTAGCATAAACAGATCACTATATTAGGTAAAACTGAATAAAAATGTAATTATGTTTACTGTTATTTGTATATTGTTAGCCTAACACTAATTAACAGTAAATTGGGTTAATATAATTTTGTATTTCAAAAATCTGAGACCAGAAACTTTGTAAATTGTATCTATGGTACGAAGAATAGTAGGCAGTGGCGACTTGTCAGACAAGGCACTGCCTACTCGAGAATTAAAAAAAAAAAAAAGTTTATGTATTTATTTATTTATATGTAATATGCAACAATAAATATATAACTTTTACAGCCATCTGATCCAAATTCTCCACTCAGCCACCGCTGTACATTCAGAGGAGGCAGACACGCTCTGTTTACCTGTGTAGTTATGATTGGCACGTCTATTAGCCAATCATAGTCATCCATTTCTTCAGCAGACTTGTATGGAACACTAAGTAAAGCCGTGAATAAATAGCCATGTGTGGCGTGCCTCCCACCCCCTTCTGCCTTTCTCCTGCCTTAACAGCTTTGTTTAGAAAATATTTTAGAAATAGAAATATTTAGAAAACGTTGTCTAAATGCTAAATTATTATTGTATACAGTGCATTTTTAAACATATACTGGCAGTGTGTAACAGTTAAGTTTATTAGAGTACAATAAACTATGATGGGCTACTGTTTTCTTTTCTCTATTGAGTCGTGGAGAAAATACGTTTAACAGCCTTGAATTGGGGTAAAACATTAAGAAGATATAAAAAGTGTTGTCAGTCAAAATAGAATGAGATTCTACTGCTGCTGGGGGCTTAAGGGGACCCCAAGCCCTGCGCCTTTTTTCTGCCCACCTGCCGCCACTGGTAGTAGGCCAACAAAACAACTGTAGCTCTAGAATTGTGGCATAATATGAAGCTGAGCAGCAGTGAACAGCAAGAAAGAAGATTTTCTGAGTGTCCTTGGCACTAGTGTATAATCACTTCTATGAATACCGGTAATATGAACTACAAATGAGCTTTTGTCTAAGTTCAATAATCTCGCTTTAGATCACTCTGAACCAATTCACTCAACAAGTTCACAGAATGGCTTTCATTCATTTTGACCTCATGATTGAAGACTAGTTTATCTTAAAATACCACAATAGTTTTGGTACAAAAGCAGTGTAAGTAATTTTTGTTTGGCTGGGGGTGGGGGATTGAGAAGTGTAATGGGCTACAAAGAACAGGAAAAGGATGAGGTTTTTCAATCTTAGACATTGATATAACACTGAAGCATAGCAGGTACATTTATTTTTTAAATCATGTAACTTGAAATAACCACTTCACATTTCGGTATGGTAAATACACATACATACAGTTCACACTACCAATAGACACAGGGCTGCTCAAGGAAAAGAAATGACCAGATTAGTTTACAGTATGATGACTTAAAATGTACAGTATTTTGTGCTTCAACCTTATTTAATGGAACGCTGTGACTCAGATTATTTTGTACTTATTTATACATTAGGGCAGTGTTGTAATCTCATTTAATTCAGTTTTATGTAAATTAATGTTTGTGTGCATTATGGTGAGTAAAAATTACTGATGTACAGAAGCACAGTTTATTCGTCAATCAAACCTGTCATGATGCAAATGAGTCGGATTATTGGAGTTTCATTACACTGTCCATTGATTTCATAAAGTATCATAAAAATGAGTTCTATTTCCAAGGTTTCACATGCTAAGCATCAAATACCAGAAACACAAATTACTCTCTTCAGTTAAAATAAAAAAAAAAAAAAAATCTAAATATTATTTAGAACCGTTAGATGAAAATCTAGGTGATTGATTTTAATAGTGTTATTTTATATTGTACAGTTAAAGAAAAATGCTGTTTTTCACACCGAGGGGAAAGCATAATTGAAAATGCAACACAGCAGATTTGCATTTTATTTATAAGATGTTTAACAAATACAGCTTTGCAATCGAAACCCTCGAGGCCAGTTGTTGTAAGAAATGTATTTAGCTAGGCTTCAGAGTATTGAGATTTGTACCGCTTATTGCTAAAAAAACAAACAAACGGGGGGTTCCCGAGTGGCGCACCCAGCAAGGGCTCTCTGCGTCAGTGCAGGATGCGCCCTATAGCCTGAATGTCGCTGGTTCGAGTCTGGGCCATTCCACAGCCGACCGTGGACGGGAGTTCCCAGGTGGCAGCGCTCAATTGGCTGAGCATTGCCAGGGGAGGGTCTAGGTCGGCCAGGGTGTCCTCGGCTCATCCCGGGCACCTGCGGGCCTGCCAGCTAGCTGCCCAATAGCTGCGTTGTCCTCCAACGCTGTAGCTCCTGGGTGGCTACATGGTGAATCCGCAGTGTGTAAAGAAGCGTTCGGTTGACGGCACACACTTCGGAGGACAGCGTGTGTTCATCTTCGCCGCTCCCGCATCAGCGCAGGGGTGGTGGCGGTGTGCTGAGCCTAAATAATAATTAGGCATTTCAAATTGGCAACGACTAAATAAAAAAACAAAAAAAAACTAAGATATAATGGAAGAACTAAAGCAGCAATATGATAAGTTTGGCAAGTTTAATTACAGATGAATCTCTTGCACATTCATCTGCATCTCTAGGGTTATCTTCATATAGCCTCGGAATTGCCCAGATTGTATCGTCATTGGCTTTTCCTGCGTAGAATGATGTTTAACAAAAATAAGAGGTTTGACAGGGCTGAAAAAATTGTAATATTTATATTGTAAATATTGTTTTAGAACAGGCAGGCATAAAGCATCCATATAGAGAAAACCAGGTTTGTGTTTGTGAGCAAAGAGAAAAGTTTTTTTTGGATTGAAATAGTCACAGAATAAAACAAAATGCTCCTGATATGGGTGAAAACACAATCATGTACCTGTTGCGAACAAAACATTTACAAGCATTTGAACGATTACCTTACATAAGGGAACCAGGTGACAGGAAAATGGAAGATGTTATGGATAGTAGTGCTTGTGAAAGTGCTACTGAAAGTTTATGCCATATTAATATGGTAATAAAAAAAAAAATGTGCTGAGTGTGTTGTGGACAGGACTCACAAAATCACTTTTCAGCATGTCGTTTTACATACAAATTCCTGTGAATTAGAAGGTCTGAGGTGTAGCACAACTACATGCACATGATATCAGGGTATCCAGATTTAATAACATAAAACAATGCATTGTAATAGCAAAACAACACTGAATAACATTACAGACAGGACAGAAAGATTACCTAATAAAGAGAAAAAGCACATTTTCTATGCATAACATTGGTGTATTGTGTCCGGTATTGAGGTATTTAGAATAGCTTTAATGAGCAATACAACAATAAAACAATACAATTAAAAAAAAGAAAAAAGAAAAAAACCTGTAGGAAGAAAAAACAGGGCTTAAGCCTGTTTGTGACTGTGATCCAGTGATGACTGCGAAGACCACAGAATATAAAGACTTCAAGGTGTTCTGTAATACAAAACTCAATGCAGAACTGTCATTGCAAGCCACGCATGAAAAGGCAGCATATCAGAATGACATTTTACCACGTTTATCAACAAGCACATGTAAACAGATCATGGGTGTGCTTTGTGCTTGTGAAATTATGATTTCTTGGCACTTTAGATGTAAGCAATCTGCTAATGTGTGGGGTTTCCGGTCTGCACGCTACATAGCATAGCCAAAAATAATTTAGACAGTATTTATAATTCTCAATTCTACACATATACAATTTGGTGTATTATATTGTATGAGTAATACTTAAAAAAAATAATAATAATCTGAGAGCTGGATTCAATCATTGTACATCAGTGATCAGAGGTAAATTACATATCCATTGGGCTACTGACATTGCTTAGAAATCTAGATATTGTATAATTTCCCTGCACATCAGCACAGTGCACTTACTGACCCAAGTGAGCATATGCATATAGGGTGGCTAACATGGTCTTGAGTTAATTCTGTCCACATTGTATTATGGTAAGTTTTTCCTTGTTTATTTGTCTATTTGTCTATCTAGATAAATATAAATTGCTATGACATTTTTTAATGTGCGAGAAGGTGATACATGCTAATATGGAATATAAAAAGGTTAGGGCATCATAAAATGGGGAAATAAAAACAAACTAAAACAGCCACCGTGCCAAATAAACACCTTGTTATTTTTTGTTGTTTTCACAAGTGTTTTTGAATAGTAAAATGTACTGCACTCTATTTTTAGTACTGTAAAGTGAATGCCAACACCACTTTCAGTTTAATCAGTAGGGATGGGGGGTAATGGTTTGGAGAAAAATGTGCACAACTGGCTGTTCTCCAATCCCAAACCACACCCAAGCTGCATATTTTGTACCTAGCTGAATTTCGCTGCAACTTCTCACTATTGTTAAGGTTGATTGATTTGAGAAGTTTGAGGGATGTCAAGAGCAGAAAGACATGGGCATTTGTTTGATCGATTTGATCGACTTGCACCCGTAGTCTCAGTTTTCATGTGATGGATGTTGATGGATCGTAAAAAGTACTTCAAACAGAACAGCATACAAATCCAGTGCAGATATAACTGTGTCCTGTCCACAACATTGGAAACAGGACACCATTTTAATCATCTATATCAGTGGTTGTCAGCCTTTTTTAAAACTGTACCCTTTCTGTCTGGAGGTTTCAACTCAAGACAGTACCCCTTTACAATTTCCACTCTACTGAATAGCACCACATTTACAATAAAAGGCAGAATAGTCTGATTAACAGATTAATTTATTCTCTGTTTATTTGATATATATTTTATGTCACAACAGTTTGGGACTGAAAAGCTACCGGTTAAGGAGAGAATACCAAAGTAATTCTTAAAACTTGGATGCACAGAATCAGAAGACGGTATTTGGGAATCTCGTCGGAAACACACATATTCACTTTCTATAAATTCTTATAAATAATCCAAAATAGTCTGAACTGTAAATGTTTATCACGTTAGCATTTACTTCCCATCGCTGCATAATTATGTGTGCCATTTAAAAATGTTTCCATCCCAAGCGTTAACCTTAAGATAAAACTTTAATAACTAACAAAGGTAACCTTTTTATTAAAGACAACATAAAACTGATCTAAAGAGACTCGTTATAACTTTCTATCGCTTTGCGTTCTATAGCCTCATGTGTTTTCTTCCTTCATTTTTCTTTTGCAAGTATGTGATTTATCAATTTTTGATCTGGTTGTACTCTATCAACTAAAAAACAAATTCAACCAGCCGCTATTTCTGTCACTAAAATGCAGCCGCGCCTAATATCAGAGTGGAAATCCACACAATAGGAATCATGCATGCGTACAGATGGATGATAATATTGAACTAGTCAGGCTGTAACCTTTCAGCTGCTAAACAAAAATTAAATATTTATGTACAGTGGTTTAGAGATAATATATAATACAGTTAAAAAAATAAATACAAGATCATTATTTTCTTATACTTTCATTTTTATTTTTGCAATTCTGAGTTGCCCCCCTATGACCCTTAGATGTACCCCCAGGGATATGTGTACTCCTGGTTAAAAAACACTGATCTATATACAAATATAATATTAATGTCATTTTAAATATATACCAGATATAACAATTGGTTGTCTTTTTACAGAGACTTGAAACGTGTAATGCTATTGCGGACAGAAGGGCAAAATCAAGCTTGTTATTGCTAAAAGGACCTTTGTTGGAAAAAAATATTGCTAACCCAGCACTACACTATTTATATATAATGTTTATTTTCTTTTAATTTCAAGCTTTATCTTATTAAGACTGAATCCAGTTTAAAGTTTCCAGAACTGCTCATCCATTGCTGTTCTTTCTATTTTTAATTCTTGAAAATAAACTGCTGTACTGTATCATCCAGTCAAGCATTTGATAAATTCCTAGGCCTGCTCAAGACAGGAGCAGCTCCACACTGGATTCATTTGACTGCGCTTTCATTTTTCGTTATCTAACACAGTATTTCTGTCTGATAAACAGCTGACGCCTTGCTGTCCTTGAATTTTGTCTTGTACTGCTGACACAAATAACAGTAAAAAAAGGATATCAACTCCAGTTCCAAGAAAATAATGCATTTAAAAAATATATAGCATATATAGTGAATATATAGTGTGATGGGAGGAATAGAATAATTGCAAAAATGAAAAGTTTTAGATGGAAGCTGTTACGTGCGTTGTGAAAAATTGTACAGATTTAATGTAAATATTTAGATTAAAATGAAACAATTACCTGGACTTGGGTCGTCACCATGTCGAGTGTGATGGACATTTAAAAAAAAAAAAAAAACAAACAAACAAAAAAGAACACTTTTTGGCCACAGACAAACAAAACGGAAGTTCGATACAATTATGTGCGTGTGTGTGTCAGACGTATTCACAGCCACGGACACTGATAACTCTTGTCACGGACATGTGTGTCCGTGTATGGACAAGTTGCCAACCCCTGCCTGGACTTAACACATTAAACCTGCCAGTCCGGCATCACTTCTGTATTTTCCCTTTTCGGATGTATTCCCTGCACATGCATTTGATAAAAAAAAAAATCTCTTTAATTATGATTAGCACAAAGCGAACTGAATTGCTCTGGCTTGGTTACACAAGTGCTGCTGTATCTGATGTTTTTTTTTTTTTTTTTTTTTTTAAACCAAAAAAGAACCTTAGCGTGTTGCACTGGGAGGTTGTTATTTTGGCCATTCTGATATCTTTGTTTATTTTCATTAGATTTTAATAAGGAAAGCTCCTTGAGGTGTATATATGTGTTGTGTGTGTGTGTGTGCGTGCGTGCGTGTGTGTGTGTGTGTGTGCTGTTGGACATATATTTGTTGTTGGGCAAGTTAGGAGTCCCACTACAGTATCTGAATTAGTAGTCTGTATTCCCTAAGACAACACTTCATTCTCAGTTAATATTGCATTTGACATTCAAAGGTCAGAATCTGTCCTAAAGGTGCTTTTTATTAACCTATTTAATATATTTAGAAAATAAGATGGTCTGTTTGTGTATCCATATGTCGTGTTTGATTATAATGAAATCATTTTACATGGGATATGGGTGCATCATCCAGTTGGTCGGAGGTCGATAACATTTGATCAGAGAGGTCTTGACTGACACCAGTGATTCCACAGTCCTTCTTGGTCAGATGTCATGAAACTGAGATATACAACGCTTTTAATCAGATTTGTCTTTTGCCCAAGTGAAAATGACGGGGATTGTCCATTTCAAAAAAAGTAATTGGAATTACAACCTGTTTTAATTTCATAGATCTGCCCCCCCAAAAAAGAAGGTGTAGTGAGTGAGAAATAACTAACTGGTAATGAACCACCTGTCTAATGACAAACACCACAGTGACTTGACTGAAAAAAAAATAGGATTTAAGTAAAAAATATAGTTTAAATTTAGCATACCAATCATTGCTACCAAACAACTGAACACTGGGGGCAAGGGCAAAGGTCAGGAAATCACTGCCTGGACTTGTGAGTCATTTGACCAATAGGGGTCGCTGAAGTGCAGTGAGGCGAACTAAAATCCATCAGGCTTACCTCCCTAACTCACAAGAACTGAAAAGCCAAAGCAATGCTCCCTGTGGGCCTCACTCACTGTGCAGTAACGCATCTACTGAATGAGCAACTGGGGCTCCATTTAACAACCATATGTTATGTTATGTTCAGATGTAACTGTTCTAATCTTTGAATCCACTAGCCTGATCTTTAAATATCTGACATTGCCAGACCTGGTCAGAATATATCCATCCTTAGCTTTTGTAGTGATTTTAATATAAAGAAATGCATGCACAGCACAGAACATTTTAATCTGATTACACAGCCCCTCTGTACAAAACCCCAGCAGCAGACAGCCAGTAACTCGATTACATTTATTGGTTTATGTAGTCAAAGAAACAATTTTCCAAACCCCTCTTTTTCAAAAGACATTTAATTACCACACCCTCCTTTGTGTCCAACTTTAAAACAACCTAATATGTATAGATCAGGTAATGTGGATGGTGGTGAGAGAGGTCATTATTTCAAATAAATGAAAATCAATGGCATGACAAATTCCAATGTTCACAATTAAATTGTGGTTTGGTCTGTGGGTCCAGAGTAGCAAATTCAGTGTAGTAAGTGAAGCGCAATGAGCATAGCTTACAGAATTATGGGGTAATGAATTGAAACCAAAACCATAGTGCATTAACCTGATGAAACGCTGAAATTGCAAATTATTTGACATTGTCGCAACATAATATATTTACTTGTTCAAATCTGGGTAGCAGCCTAATCTGTCTCCCCATCCCATTATAAATGTAACACTTTGGTGTTGCAGTATTATTTTGATTTATGCCTGTGAAAATCTGCAGTGATTCTTTTTCACCATGGATGAAGCTAGCATAGGATTAAAAGGGAATATTAATGTGTTTCTGTTCTGATATGTGCAGGAGGGATGTATTTCTAAATAGAACATGCTGAATTGGATTTACTGGCCTAGAAAGACTGTGAATATTCAGATACATTTTCTGCCAAATACTTTTATCTTATTAGAATATGCTTGAGGTCATTGTCCTGCTTTTAAGTACACCTCTGTCTGATGAGGCTCATTTCAGATATAACGGCACAGACGATCAATATTTACTGATATCTGGCAGCTGTCAGGGGTGCCATCAATTTTGCTGCACAGTGTCTGTTATTGTATGTTTTTCTTTTGTGTTTCCCTATCTCTCTCGGGGGAAAAAAAATGCTGTTGATTGTTGTTATTACATATACAGTACATGTTGCACTCATTTAAACTCAAAACTCACAGGGCGGCCTGAATATCCATATTGTGGACCAGTTTGTTCGTTACTCCCTAGTGGAACTTTTCACTTGACACAAGTTATGCACCTAACCTTTTGGAAAATGAAGGCTTGCTTTCTATAGAGAGGCTGCTTTACAGAGAATCTGTAAAGATCTACGTGCTATGAAGGCACGCTGCATTCTTTTATCCTCTCATTCGTCTTTTAGCAAATAGAAACACTCCTAGAGAGATGTTGATGAAGATCAGGCTGGGAATTAGATGCATGAAGCCCAGAGATTGTGGCTGGTAGATAGATGTGACTCTGTGTCCAAGTACCGGGAATACATGGGGCGCGTTGATGGCCCCTGTCTGCTGGCCTGATCGATCAGGCTGGAATCACAGATGGAGGTGGCAAGTGCTAGCCAGCTGACCTCTGACCCTCCACTAAGCTGGAGAAAAAAGTATCATTAATATTCGTGTTGACATGCCATCCGACTTGACAGGGTCTCTAGTTACCATGGAGTGTAACCAAGGGCAGCATCCCTATGTGAGTTACTAGTTGTCACACTTCGCAGGCTATAGAACATTACCCCTCACATACAATACAATACATACAATATGCAAGGTAATGTTAGTAAGTGTAAGTTGTTTCTATACAGTGTTTCTTGGCAAGCATTCTTAAAAGTCTCCTATATTTACAGTAAGGGACATTTTTGATGCGGAAACAGTGGCCAAATCGTGTAATTGTGCTTGACATTTTTTAAAGAGTGTTTTAATATTTTGCCAATGGGGTACCATTGCTGTTTACTATTCTTCAAGACAAATCAAATGCCATCCCCCAAAACAATGTACTTCCTTACCTAAAATGGTCTGGTAAATCTAAAACCGTATGTACTTGTCTAAAGATTAGCACACAATCCATACTGGATCACATAGCTAAACATTTACATACACACAGTGGTGTTGTGCAAAACAGGCGTTGTCCTAAAGCAGAGGACAATATCTTTTTTATTTATTTATTTATTTTTAAATGTTGTTGTCGTCAATGTTTTTTTTACCCCCAATTTGGAATGCCCAATTGTTATTTGTATCCCGATTCACCGCTGCAACCTCCTAGAGCGACTCGGGAAACGGAGGCTGGAACACGCGTCCTCCGAAACGTGCTCCTGCCAATCTGTTATCTTTTGCACTGCGGATCCACAGCGAAGCCACCAGACCTATAGTGCTGGAGGACAACACAGATCTGAATGCCTCCACTGCAGAACTGCAGGCACCCTATCGTCCACAGGGGTCACTCCTGCGGATTCTGCTGCTGACCTAAGTCCTCCCTCCCCGGGTTGCGTTTGGCCAATTGCGCACCCCTCCCTAGGAACTCCCGGTCACGGTCGGCTGTGACATTGCCTGGATTTGAACCTGCGATCTCCAGGCTATAGGGTGCATCCTGCGCTCCACGAGGAGTGCCTTTACTGGATGTGCCAATCGGGAGTTCTGCCTGAGGACAACATCTTAACTGGAGTGACCCTCAGGGAAATGACCCAACTGGCCTGTGATCAAACCTGCCAAAGTTACACGAATACACATCCGCTCCAAAGTATGTGTGTTTGTTTGTGCTTGGATGGGATACAGTAACTGCTTTAATGGAAAATATAGATTGGTGCAGTTACTGGGATAGATAGATAAGTGGATAGGGAAATGGAAGGATGGATGGATTTGTGATTGACAGATGGATACATTGTTAAAAACCGTACACAAGGATGAAAAGACAAATAGAGATTGATCTCTTGAAAGATGGATATTTACACACATATTATAAAGAAAGAAAGAAATTGCCTACTTGGGCACTACATCCTTGCTAGTTTGTCCTGTTGCTTGCTGCTTAGACTATTACAGGCTTGGATGGGAAAGAGAATAAAACATGCCCTTGGCAGAGAACTGTTAAACACTTGTGTTTTGCCCAAGATCAATTTCAGTTATTCCAATTTTAAAGCAGTGGTAATTTTGAGTGGACAGTAGTTCAATGTTATTGTAACATCATTAAAAATAAACACATTTTTTTGTACCATGATCCATGTTCTGTGAAGTCATATCGAAACATGCCTAATGTCTGTTTTATTGAAGGATGACAAAATGTTATAATGTATAAATATAAATCACAAATATACTGATCCAAAAGGTCATCCATAACATTAAAACAATCATAAAATTTAATGAAAAAAATGGTATAGTACATTTGCTATGGTTTAGACTTTGCTTTTGTTGAAGTCTTGCTACAGTTGGATGGCTCCCAGTTTTTTCCACTACACACTACAGTATTTAATTGTAACTGTTGCCTTTTACAGTACAACTTTACCACTAAAATGTTTTTATGGACCGTTTATCAATCTGGATAAACACACTGTAGTGGCGGCCCCAGCTGCTACTGGGAAATCTTAAATAACATTTATATTTTACTTCCTTTTTTTTTTTTTTACTTCTTTTGAGTGACATCAGTCTGTCAGATCCACATCTTAGGGTACTGACAGCTGTGGCAAAAAGGGAGCATTTTTCCTTGACAGCTTTAATAAACCTGCCACCTAATTCATGCAGCGCTTCCTCTGTGATAATTGGAAAGATGGACATGTTCTGAGTTGCATCAAATAGGGTCTGAGACTCCAGGCTTCCCAACTGCCATTCCAGGGGGAGGGGTTGACAGGAGACTGGACAGATTGTGCCTTTATGGGGAACAAACCGGGGATTGGGGGAGGGGGGGTCAGAGGACAAATAATGGCCACTTAGTAGGTCATCAGTCAGGGCTCCTCATAGCAAACAATAGAACAATAGACCCTTAAAGTGAAAAAAGAAAAGGAAGGAAACTGAAAGAAAAGTGTAATAGGTGGGCTGCTCCTTAACCCAAATTAATTCAGTGAAAGTCACATATAAGTAATTTGTTTCCGTGGAGAAAAAAAAAAAATCTAATTGGATAGTGTGTCAGTTATTGCGCAAAGGCGATCTTTAATCTTTGTCACCGAGGCAAAATCCAGGTAGCTGGCAATTGAATATTCTTTAATAAATCCAAGTCTGCAAAAACTGAAGTGATACTAACATGATTAAAATGACATCTGTGTCAAGGTGATATAAATGTATGTTTTTTCTTATGCATTTAGTAATTTCTGCTGCTCTTTATCATTTTCACTCTATCACTGAAAACAAGGGGAACAAATCAATAAACACAGGACAAAATTTGAATTTATTAAGCCTTTTTTTTTTTTTTTTTTTTTTAATCCATTTATATCCCTTAAAGTGCTCCTAGGAAGAAAAAGGAGGATTATGCTGATGTTTTGCTTATAGATTTTACTCATTCAAGGGTTTTTATTGGTAAATTCATAGAACTCCAAAGCATTTGTTTTTTAGGTTGTAGTGATGAGTTTTACACTGCCTCAAGGATATGATATCACTTCATGATGTTTTAAGCACTGTATCAATGCATCATCCGAATACAGGTTACAGTAACACTTGTATCATTCCATTCAGTCCAATGTCTGTTTTAAATGGTATGACTTAAATTACGTTTATTTTATTTTACACCTCCCTTACCTTTGTGTGATCATTTGAATGGTTCAGAGTTCTGATTTCTTTTACTGAGGTTTGTTTAATTTTTATTCAATTTCAGACTGGCTGCTGGCCTGCATTAATTTTTTTTCTTCCAGCTCTTGAGAGATCATGTGATATTGTGACCTCCCATAACTACAGTGATGATTCCATCTGCTTCCACTGTATACCACAAAAGCAGGTGAAATCAGCGCCATTGTGCAATCAATTAAACAGCAGTTATATGGGCAATGCACAGTATATTGCAACCACATAGCAGTTCATCTAGGTTATTTGTACCAATTTGTCTTAAAATTAAAACTGCAGTCAAAAGACGACAGCAAATGAGGCGTGAACAGCCACAACTGGTGTCAGCAATGAGAGATGGCAATTCCCGGTGTTGTAAATGTACATGTCCCTTTGACCAAGAGCTGCTGGTTTTGCATGAGTTAGCACTCATGTTTTATATTCGATCCAGGCTGCTTTGACTCGCAACTCAACATTTATTGCGCAGCTCAGCTGTTTCTGCCATTCACAGCACTTGAAGCAGCCCTCTTTCTCCAGGACATTTATTACCCTTTTTCTACTCAAGCGAATTTTTAATTGAAAAATCAATTTAAGCCCGGGAGGGCTGGGTCATTGCTGGAGTTTTGTTGCCAGCAAATGCGGCGCAGCCCTGGCACATTAGTTCTAGCCTCAGGGTGTGACCTGGGTGTGTTTTAAGTTATTTGTACGGCATAGTTCCGAGATACTAATTACAGCTGTGGGATGAATGCTTGGCTAGCCACGCTGTCTCTATGTTTACCGGAGTTGTATGTTTTTCAGTCCACTCATATAGTCACGAGTTGGTATCTAGGAAAAGCCACTTACACTGAGTTTTGTAATCATGAATTGTACTTTTGTTTAGCATTAGCATTTCTATCTTCTCAGATAAATATGTTATGTGTGTATGGATATGAAATGTGAATGACTGAGAAATAATTATTGAAGGCAGACCCTTTTGTGCAGGCATTTTTCTAAATACATTTACTAGTATTAGAAGGGGAGTTTCAACTTCTGGTTCTCATTTCTGTATTTCTTGTCGTTTGCCCCAATTATGAGATAATTTAGATTGTGTTACTTTTCTACAGAGGTATCTAGTAGTTGTCAAGTGTTTCATGTGACTGCTTCGTATTTAAACCAACTGGAATGCACATTCTAAGCTATTTGTTCATTTTAATTAGTCATTTTCAAATGTAATTCAAGCATGATGTAGAGATTTGTTTTGAAGAGCCACTAGTGTGTCATATTTGAATCATGCTGAGTTCTTGGACTCCAAATTAAGACAGGTGGCTTTCCAGACTGCCACTGCCAAACTACCATTAGCATCAAAGGTGTTACATCTAATCATTAACTTTCCTTTATGCAAATATCATGACCTGAGGTGACTTTTGTCTCATTTGTGCCATTACTGTTTTTCTAAAATGTAATTACTATAATTATGATAACAAGCTCAAAACAGAATGAGACAATTGCTTTTTTGGAACATGTCTTAATAATATACATGCAGGTGAAGTTGAGGTCTAATTACTGTATAAACTTTTTATAGTCAGTTTGTTGTTAAAGGTTGAGACAAGGAAGCTTGCAGGTGTGGACTTTTAAAGAGTAAGACAAATGCTTAGTACAATAGCAAAAAAATATATTATATTTAACCTAAATATATTTGATCTTATATATGGTAACCTTTAGGGAGGCCTGTATTATTAGACTAATGCATTGAACAGATGTAACGATTTATCCAGAATATAATTAACTCAGTGCAGCGTTATCTTATTTAATCTGAAATATGTATAGAGCTGAATAGAACACTGAAAAGCTAGTTTTTTAAATTTCTCAAATGTTACAAAGCCTCAAATACATTTTATCCCCATAAATGACAAGTTTAATATCTTGCAACTTTAATATACAACTGCTCTGTTTCTTCAGTTTAACAGCATATCAGTTATATTAAATACCTATTTTCCTGCAATTGCCCTGGTGTGTTTGATAAGGCAGCATACTGAAGAAGGGACTCTGATTAAACAGGAAAACCTATATTACTGAAATTATTTATTTATTTCTTTATTTCTTTGGCTACCCAGTGAAGAACTATAGTTATTTAATGCATGTATACTCAATCTGAGTATCATAGAGGAGGTTGATTACAGAAACTTAGTCTCCAGGAGTCTTTGTTAAAGGTTTAAAAAGAAGGCAACTTTGTTTTGGATAATATGGTAGTTTTCCTATTAGGCAAATGTATTGTAATTGATCTATTTTGGACAGAAGCAGCAATATAGATTGAGCACTATTGAACATATGTAATTACATATTACATGTCAATACCAAGTGAATAATTAATCAGTATCTCGTCCTTAATGCCAAATACATTGCCACAATAAATTTGAACTGTAGAGGGGGCTGGTCAATAACCAACAGAAGTACCTGTCAGCAGAGCCTGTTCCTTTACTTATTTGTCTTCTAGTGATTTAGAAGCTCTCTGAACTGGCAGTCCCTGGCCCAGTATTAAGAGAATAAAGAGATTGAAGGGAGAAAAACTTCCTGTTTCAAAGCTGTTTTGGTTCATTCCTACTGGTATTTTTAGACTAAAATTACTGTACAGGGAAGCAGCAAATGTAAAACGAGGGAACCTTATTTTTTCTATGGTGTTTTGCTGCAGCAGTGGGAATAGTAATAGGAATATAGTTGGTCCCAGTTTGAAGGATGTATGAACTTTAATCAGGGACAACAGAAATTTGAGGACAATATTGACAGAATATTAAAATCTCTCACAACCATGGTCCTCACTCTTACCCTCCAACAACGCATGCAGTGTAGCGTAAATCTCAGCTTAGCAACCGGGCAGGTCACTTGACATCCTTGTGCCTTCTTTTGGCCTAGTCGTAAATACTGTGTAGAAATAGGACTGCTATAATCCAGAAATCCTATGCTAATTAAGTAAAATTAAACAAATAAACCAGAAGAAACTGTAATGATCTAAGAGAAACAAATCTTTGAATAGTCATCAGTCATCAGTCCCTTTATGGCAGGGAATAGTTCTGTTGATGGATTTGGAAAACTACTACTAACCACTAGTAAAAAATAATATATATATATATATATATATATATATATATATATATATATATATATATATATATATATATATATATATAACTGATCAAATGAAATTTTAAAAAAGCAACTATAAGTGAACGAGATTGAAAATACACCTTTACCGTTGTGGATGGGAAGGAACAAATGGGACTTAATATTACTGCTTAACCTTTAACCAGTTGTTTGATGGAGCTGCATTAGAAATCAAGGTCATAGGTAGTTTGTTACTTGGCTTAGGTAGTTTTGCTCCTGCCTCATCTTTCTTTGTTGTAGTGTAGAGTGCAGGTCTGCAAAGAAGAGAAATGAAAATAAAGCAAATGAACTGGAAAGAACTGTAAGAAACCAAATTGAACAGCTTTAAGAAAAAAAAGTCCAGTTCCAACATTGTGCCATTTCTGTGTATTTATTTGTTTTGTTTGTTTGCTCTTTAGCCCTGACTGGCACTGTGCTCTTATTCTTCTCCTGGGAAAATAATTGGTACAAATTGGCACATTTGGGAGGAGAACCTCTTTATAGTCTGAACAATAGAAACTCAGGCACTTATGTCAGAAAGTGGTAAGTGATTTGAATAATAATGCAGTTCCTTTTAGCTAAAGTGCCTTGCACTTTATTAGCTTTTATAACAATTTCTTAATTGGTTTATGTATCGGAGTTGAAGGGATGATGTAAAGACATTTGTAGTTCCGAGCGTGACACGGTACATACACATCACAGGAGACAAGTCTTCACACGGAACATTTTACTTTGCATTGTTGCCTGATGTAACAGTGGAGTCCTATTGTTACATCATGGCAACAGTGCAAGGTAAAATTGTTCTAAAACGGCTTGCACCGTTTTGTAATTGTTTTGCATGCTTACTATACTTGAATTTCAAACATATGAAGGATGTATATTTAAATGCCCTTGTCTGATAGAAAAGGTCAGCTCAGATCTGAATCCCACAGGGCAAGAGTCAGAATGATTGACTGAATATTGATTGTAATCACCACAATGAGACTTAGGTTTGATTACTTCAAGCCAGTGAATAATTGTGGAAATAATTGCTTCTGCATTGCCTGTTATTTATTTAGCCGTTAATGTATTTTGGTTGGGTTGTTTGGTTGTTTGGTACTAGTAATCATTTTTAACATGGTTTAATGTTGTATGCAGATCTACTCAGTACACCAAGAACAAACAAAAGCTGGTGCTATTGGCTGAACAACATCAACAATAATACATTAATTCTGCTTTGAGTTTGCGTCCTGCCAAAGCACTGTTTTAACACCAAATTAAATCTACAGCTATGGCCAAAAGTTTTGCATCATCTAGCAATAATTTTGCTTCATAAAACTGAATGAAACCTGCTGAATAATGTTATGTTAACATATTGAATTACATACTACATTGTAGTTTTCCATATACTTAACGAAAAACTGACAAAAATTGAAAAATGTGACATTTCAAAATCTAACATGAAATAATGTACTATTATTATGGCTTCTGGTAGACTTTTGCGATACCATTTTGCAGTTTCTTTGATTACACAATGTTAAATAAAAGATCTAAATTATGCTCATGTAGTTTTTTTTGTTTGTTTTATGTCTCAGTCCTAAAATTCTAGGTGATAGCTTAGCTGTATTGCAGAATATAAGTACAAGGTTAAACTTCTAACAAGATTTGTAAATGTATTTTAACAGTCAAGCCCAAAACTAAAAACTAAAAAAAAAAAAAAAAAAACATTTGAAAAGAAAAGCAAAGAAATAAACAACAAGGCTTGCATTGTGTACATCAGGTGTTAAATATGTGTTTTTCTTGTTACCAGTAGCAACCTGTGCAACTTTACAATAAGATAGAATTCCACTGTAATAACATATTAATAAATATTATTTCCTTTTGAATTCCAATGGACTGTTGTAAAAGTAGAAATGATTAAAATTCCATGTTTAACTGCTACAACCCTTTACAGTGTGTTGCATTGGTTTGGTGGTGCTACGGATGATTTCTGGCTTTTGCCTTCATTGCAGCATGGAACTACTTCCGGCACATTCCAGTGTATTCTTTCAAAGTCAGCAGCTTTGCTTTAAGGAGATGACTTCTATAAACCCAACTCGTCAGAAGTGTTGTGCCACATTAGAACGTTTCCCCTTTTATTTTAGTCACAGTTTCTCTTGCTTAGATGTACATTATGTTTTGGGACCTGTGTCTATTTGTAATGCTGATTGTTAAGCTAAATGTGGCGTTAACTTCTGCTACCAAGGAGCACATTCAATCCTAGGCTTTTGTGTCTGTCACAGTACATACATTTAAAAATCCCTGCTTTGAGTAAAGATCCCCATAGCATGTTTGTGTCTTAACTGAGATGGAATACTGACTAGCTTCAAAGGTGTACACAAATCAGTTGGATGCCCTATTCCCTAGAAACCCATTGTGTGATCACGTGGGTTATTACTATGCCATACCTCAGCAACTGATGGCCATGCTCACTGCATTAGCTGAAGTGCACAATACATTAGCTGAAGCCCAGATAGTGCAAGACAGCATTTTTGTGTGCATGTGTGAATATGCATGATAAGAAAGAGTAATAGGTTCCCCATCAATTCCTCCTAGGAAGAGTTATTTCTTATACATGTTTTATCAATGGATGCTTTTCCAGAAGGCGACCCAGTGGTAAGGCAGGGGCACAAAAGCAATCTGCGCCCAACCGTGAAACTTCATGCACATGGCTAGGCTTGCCTATTGTAATCAATTCCCATTTCAAATTAGTATAAAAGGATTCCTGGGTGTAAAGATCTGAGGGGGGGGTAATTTAAACAGCTAGTCATTTGAGTAATTTTGTTTAACTTCTGTTCCTCTTGGAGAAATTGTAAAATCAGATCATTGTAGTTCCTGTTTTTCTAATTTTACTCTGGTAGTTATTAACTTAGCCTTTAAAAAAATGGCATGATATTCAATTCATGTTTATGGAATTTCCTATATATTGATGCTGTGCCTTAATGGTTCTGTTTTAATTATTTTGTTCACTTCCCTCAATTGACTGAAATATGTCTTGTAAAAAAAAAAAAAAATATATATATATATATATATTTATTTATTTATTTTTTTTTTTTTTTACAAGACATATTTCAGTCAATTGAGGGAAGTGAACAAAATAATTTAAACAGA
Organism: Polyodon spathula; assembly: GCF_017654505.1. Classification (NCBI taxonomy): domain Eukaryota; kingdom Metazoa; phylum Chordata; class Actinopteri; order Acipenseriformes; family Polyodontidae; genus Polyodon; species Polyodon spathula. Next base: position 34,964,105 of record NC_054534.1, read on the forward strand.
ACCATCTTTCTTTCTAGATGCCTCTTTTTTATTATTCAGGAGCTTGCCCTTTTAGAATGATTCAAAAGAGAAAATTGTCAAAGAGATTTAAGAATATTAAACTGAATGTCTTTTGTATAAAAAATAGTTGGCTTATTAATTAGAACTCATCAGGGATTTTATTTAGTGAGCGATTTCAATCTTAAAAAGCTTTTACACTTTACATACATATCTTCAACTAAATAGAGTAACATGTAGTAGCACATCCCAAATTTGCATAGCAAAATCCTGAAATGAATTCACATACTGTATTTCTCCCTTCATATTTTGAATTTGAATGTTTTTTGGTATACAAATTTGTAATTACTAAAACCCTTATTTCCCACTTTTATCCCGTGCAACACAGGGGCGGGCATTGTAAATTAATTTAAAAAAAAAATGACCTTAAATAACTTATGAGTAAGCATGTTTTCATAGGGCCATACATAGTAAATCCATGTAAGTAAATATGTCTCATAGTTAGCAGGCAGCCAACATTTTAGTGCAGTATTTAGGCAAACGTTCAATTGTCATGTTGTTTCATGTTCTTTACTCAACCTATATTTGCAGATCAAGGAGTCTGCAAATGTGTTTTTAACATTCAGTACCGTAGGTTGGCAAGACTTGACCTTTTAAAAAACAAGTAACTGCTTTGAAATGCTGTCCTATTTTGAAATGGGTTTAAATGGCAGCATTGCCTGAAACATTCTTTGAATATGAATAGAGCTTATTTACCATGCTACATCTTAGGGCAAAGAAACACCTTTGATGCATGTGACAAGCTGTACACACATTCTCAATATTAGGCAGGCTTTAAGCATTAGGAGTGCTGAACCAAGTACCTGGTTATAATGCTACGGTATATGAACCAAGATACTTATTATTACACTGGTGTTTCCAGACTGTGGCCAGATAATAGTGTCACTGTTCAAGGTCTGCTTATCAAAATCCATTGAAATTGAGTAAAAGTGCACATATCAGGGGTCCCTGAGTGGCTCACCTGGTAAAAGCACAGCCACGTGTTGTGCAGGGTGAGTCATGCAACACAGGTTTGCATCCTGGCTGTGTGAAGTCACTGTTCTTCCTGGGGATTCTGAAGGGAGCACCGCATTGGCTCTAGTGCTCCTGTCGGTTAGAGAGGCAAAATCGCTTCTCCTCACCTTGCTACCGCGAACCCTCGTGGCGAGCTGCCCAGTGAGCTCAAAAGCAGACACCAGAGGTCGATAGCTTGTTGAGTTCCTGGGTGTAAAAGAGGATGCCCACTGAACCCTCAGGACTCCTGAGCTGTGTGGGGAATTGCTGCGATGAGATGGGGAAAAAAGTTGACATTCCAATTTGGGGAGAAAATAGGGAGCAAAATAATAGAGCACAAAAAATTTAAAAACATTAAAAAGTGCGTATATCAAAATTAACCTTTGCAATACCTTTCCATTCCCATCATTTCCAGCTGTCAGTCGCCATTCATTTGGCCCTAAATATCTTCATAAACAGCACATATTCATACAGTGTGCAACATATATTATAGTTTTATGACTTCAAACTCAGATAACAGAGATAACAGACAACAACACACCACCTGGCACTTTCATGGGGGTCTGTACAGTACTTCTCTCTTATCAAAGACTCCTGTATACCTTTTGAATTGAATTTCAGTATTCTGATAGATGCAATGGTAGACATACCAGTCCAGAGGTGATAGACAAAGAGAAGGAGATGCTATACCTTTTATTGGACTGACTAAGCAGTAATTAATCACAAGCTTTCAGGTCTTGAAAGCTTGTGATTAAGAATTGTTTAGTTAGTTCAATAAAATGTATTACATCTCCTTCTCTTTGTCTAGTATATTGTGATAAATTGCCGATTTTATTCAATTTTATACAAATAGTAATGCACTTCTGACAGACCTGTCTATGTGCCTGCACTGGTTTTAATATTTGACCTTCCTGTGAGGATTACAGTGGCAGTCAAGCCAATTAGTTGCACAAAATGTAGTTTGGTGATTATTATGGCAGCATTCTTTTTAACTCCAGGTACTCAAGGTATTTAATGGCAATTAACAAACAACGGATATTTAATATTACAAGCAAATAGTCTGTCAGTGATTTATCCAAACAAACTGAAGTGACAATGTTTATAATTTATATGTATAATTTGGTACACAAATTCATAGCAATCAATGGATATAAGTTAACATTTCTTTTAAATGGTATATTCATTGTTACACATATGACTTGTTTTCCTTACCTAGCAACTAAGCTTTTTTATGTCCAAAAATAATGAAATCATCAGGCACCTGTTCATTTAATGCTGGCGATATTTAATTATAAATATAGAATTAATACTTTTTTCTTTGGATTCATTTCTAAATGTATTATTTTCTTTTAAATATAATTTAGTCAAAGACTCTCTTCCTTTAATAAAGGTAGCATTGCTTTATGTGCACTTAGTCTATACATATCTTATACATATGATAATGTGCATCTCTGTGCTGTGAAAATAAGCATTGTCCCCCAGGGTGGAGTTAGAAAAGAAGGAGGAGTGAACACAATTTGTCAGCGTGTTTCTGGATTAAAAGGTGCAAGTGATTAATTCAATAGATTTCTCTTCACCAGTGATGAGTTAGGGAACACAACTAAAATATGTATGTTACAAGAGCATCTTCCTATTTGGTTTTGCTTAAAATGATAATTGGCCATCAGGACTGTCTGAAACCAAGCATGCAGCCATTGTATAAGCCTCTAATTAAGCAGCAGCATCATTAGCAACAGCAAAAGCATTTTGACAAATTCGAAAATGGGCAATCTTAATTAAAACCCTGTGCAATTACAAACCCTTGTCTCTGCAAACCAGCCACAAACTCACCCCCTCCCTTGAAACAGATGAATCCTAAAACTATTGTTCCTGTTTGCCATTGACATAATTGATATTTATTGCTCCCTTTGTAATTTTCTGCTGTTTGTTTCCAGATGATGGGCATAAATCAACGACAAATGCAGCTCACATGCTTGTGTCTATTATATCTCTTTGATAAGGGTTGCATGCTAATTTCGTTACCTTCCTGTTTTGAATTATTGAGATGGATTTTTGAGTACCATGCCTGCCTGATCAAGCCACTACATGATAAATGTTTCATTATGTATAGATAGATAGATAGATAGACAGACAGACAGACAGACAGACAGACAGACAGACACACACACACACACACACACACACACACACACACACACACACACACACACACAGTGGTTTAGTTGAGGGTATACGCATAATAACATTTTCTACAGACCCGATTGGCAGAACATGAATAAAAAAAACAAACAAAAACATGTGCATTAAGTTGACTGGCCCGTCTCAGTCAGTATATCAGAAGCAGCAGAGTGAGCGGGGGCCCAAGGCACCAAACAATTCTGAAAGTACTGTTAGCTTTTAAAATGTTTTAGAGCATTATTAGAGATAAACAATCACACATTCATCAAAGCGATAAGCATTGAATCTGTAAGTTAAGAGACTTAATTAAGAAATAACTAAACACAGTGTCAAACAGGTCCGCAACAAATCTTATTGCACTTATTATTACACAAATCTATGAGGAAAAAAAAAAAGTAACAATTGCGATACTTTGTCTTTGTAACCTCCAAATCATATTGGTAAAAATAGTACAGCATTTATAGTGTTGCATTTATTAAGAGACAAATTCATTTACTTTAACATACCGGTAAGCATTTTTAATGATCCTATTTTGATATGTTGTAAACAAAACATAACCCTTTAAAAATAATACCCAGAATGATGTACCGGGACTCCAAATTTCCTTGACGGGCCTGTATATAGACATTTTAAGATGCAGGAACAAATTTGTGTGATTTTCTGAGTCATAGGGAAACTAGAACAATTTTAAACATTGTTGTGAACTGATTAACACTTGACATTCCCTGCCACTGCTCAACAGAAGGAGTCTCCATTTTTTTAAAATAACAGCAGCATCAAAGAAACCCCAGAAGCTGCTTACTGTATTTGCAACTGCTTTGCATTGTAGATGGCCATGTTTGGATTCTTGGGTCATCTTCAGTGCACACGAGCTGCTTCTTGTGCTGTGTCAGAGAAATCAAAGTTTATCATTTTAGTTTGGTAGGAAGGACTTCTCCCACACTCATTACAGGACATCATCTACTGACCAATTAGGAGATTATAAATAAACCAGACACTTATCCCTCCTTATGTGCAATTGATTAACCCCCCCCCCCCCCCCCCCTCCCCCAATCAACACATCCATTTGTTTTTTCAATTTCCCCTTAATTAAATCACTGTGGGGGTCTTTTGCCTCGTTCAGCCGGCCAGCTGGTGGGTCCTCAAACCAAATGGGTTTGAAGCCAAATTATTCATCTGTATCATACTATAATTTTGTCCTGATCTACCAAAAAGGCACATTTTCAGTTGTACAGTACTGTCTTTACCCCTTTTATTAGCAATATATGCTCTTAAACACTGGAAACACTGAATGGTACAGTACGGTTCTAAAGTTCCTTGCCTCCTATCATAATTGAACCCTTCACAATGACCCAACATACAGTACCATCTCATGATTTATAAAATACAATGCTTATACAGTAGCGTCACCGTTGGCCCATCCCATTTAAGTTATTAAACATTATTTACAATGTTCAGTTTACCTCTCATCCTCCTGCAGGTGTGTTGATCCGCGAATAACTTCTTTTGTGTGAGCAAATGAAATCCAAAAGTCAACCAAATGCGGGTAACAAAAAGCTTCACATCTGAAAAAAAGTGTACTGTGTTAACTGTACTTAGTACCCCAAAGTGTGGTTCTGTAGCTGCTGATGCGTTGGCCTCTACAGGAAATCTTTGTGTTCTTACATTTTTTATTATCTTTCATTTGTGCAGGTGTTTTTTGAAATTTTGCATCAGGACTAAATTGATTTTTTATTTTATGTGTACAGTAATTAACAAGTTATTTTTTATGTGTTACAGTAATTAACGCCCTGGCCTGTCTGTTCTGTTTGTGGAGACTAAATTAGTTTACCGTGGAGAGTCACATCCACACATAAAGGAAAAGTCATTTAGCTCTATCTGACTGTTCAACAGACTGAAAGATATTATAGTTTTAAGTACAACCCTGCCAGACTGTTGGCATGCTGTCATGACTGAAATGGCAGGAGTCAAATCATTTGCACTCGTTCCTGTGGAAAACACTCTACAGGTTTGAGCTCTACAAAGTAATCCTTAGGCAATTAGAATTAGGCCAGACCTAAAAAGATATATTGTTCCCTATTTGGAGCCAATTTTCAAGAATCAGTGAGCAGGTTATTTATTTATTTGGTAAACCTTTTATATCAAACCTATTTATGTGCAAGCCTTTTTACCCAGAACACAATATTAAATCAGTGGAATACACACATATTAATCAATGGGATCTGCATTTCATATACTTATATTTACAATCTGTTGAAACTGTTGAAATTCTTATAGTGTCTCGATTGTATTGCCCTGTACCCCTTGCCTTATGCTGTAAATCAGGTTAATTACAGTGGTTTGTGTAGATAAAAACAGTAAAAAAACAAAACAAAAAAAACCCCCAAAAAACAGATTCAGATTGTAAAGCCAAATGAATCTTTGCACTGATGTTGTACAAGCTGGACCCACTAAACACAATTTGGGAGCAATTTCACCAGTAGATGGCCACAATCCCATATCCTGACCATGCTGTCCTGGGTTAAGAAATGTGAAATATACAGCATGGTCCAAAGCTTTGCTGGCGATTACTGTACTACTAGGGAACCATGTAGATGCACTCAGTTTCTATAGAAGTGGGTTATTGTGAAAAGAATAAGCAACGGTTATTCAACGGGACAAGTACAGCAATGGTTTTTCAATTTGCTTCTCTGCTTCTCACCCGAAGGGCTATTTTTCCAAAGGCAGTGTATTATATATGGCTACTTCAGTTAACCCTAAAGGAAGCAGCGATCACACACCCAAAAACAAAAAACCTTTGTTGTACATCCATTTTGTTATATGATAAAAAGCCTCCAGCAAAACACATAACTGTTTATAAAAAATACTTAATGTATTGTTATTTGACATGACCGTATAAATAAAGTATGCTTTTTGCAATGTATTTACTTTTTTGTTTGAAACCCTGTGCTGCTCCACATAGGATAAAAAGGGTAGTAGCATACTAATGCTGCCTGTGTTATACTGAGTACCTGAAAGGGAAATAAAATGCAGTGTCAGTGAGATTGGGAAGGTGCTGCCATGGAGTCAACGCAGAGGAACGTTTATGGAATGCACCAAAATCATGTTTTGGGAGTGATCTATTTATTAGGCCTGGCTCTAGTCATAAAATATGATTTATTTATTTATTTATTTTTTTTGTGAATTGTTCAGGGGTTAAATATAATTTCAAAGGCTGTTAATGTTGAAAATCTGTGGTGGTGCCGAACAGTTTTACAATTTCCAAGACTAGTTTAAAGCTGCTGTCTTATGTCTTATAGAAGAGGCCCGTAACTTTTTAAATTAAGACCCAAGGACTGCTGAGCTAGCATCCAAATTCCAAATGACGAGACAGGCTTCTTTCTAAGCATCACTGGACACTGCTAGGCAGTGACTCCACTTTTATATAAAACACTGGGGAGAATAAAGGACAGCTGTGACAAGGTGACAGTCCAATCTACAGTTACTTTTAGGTTTAATACAGACAGATTGAGTTTGGGTGCTTTATTTGTGGTTATTTAAAATGTATCCATCGCACAATATTTAAAAATCTTACCACCCTTACAATGTTAAAGTTATGTTTACATGTTTTACTTAAAACCAAGGTGTGGGTTTTGCTTAAAGTAACTGGTTAGTCAATTTGTACACTGCTGGATGTTCTCTTGTTCAAAAAGTGACTCTTAAAAAGAAAAAGGAAGTATATTTTTATTTTCTAAAATCAAACTTTTTTCCTATAAAGAACTACCAGTGCCCTGGCTTTTCCAAGAACTCAACTATACTACAGTAGTGTATCAACAAAGGAAACCCTGTTACTGAGCTATTTCCTGGTAGTAAGTGAAGAACTGCATCCCCATTAAAACATGCTTCTACTGGTGCATGCATAGCAAGTGGCCGTTGTTTAAAATACAGTAGCTTGGTCTGCGCCATAAAAAATGGGTAAAGGTTTAATGTAAGGATGACAGGGATGCTATGGTTGGGTGGTTTTGTGTCTCATTTAAATAGAAATCAAATGGCCAAGAGATTAATTAACACAGGAACAAAACCAGCTGGGTGTAATATTTCCAGAGGAGAGCTCTTACCTCTTCATATTCTAATAAAACACTTTGTTTTGGCGTTGTGGAATGTTAAAGATGTACAGAAGCTGCAGGAGACTTTGATTTGTAGTAATGAGATAATGCATTTGGATATATTTCATATTATACTACAGCCCTAATTAGTATGCTGTAATTGTGCCAGAATGATTTTGCTGCAGCTGCTGCTGGCAGCATATTTCCACAAGCAGAATGATGCATTTCTTTTTGGTTATATTACACTTTATGGGGGTTATGAAATGCCCTTGTCAATTGTACTTTTGTTTGGAGTGTGATTGCCTTTGTTCCTGGCAGGCAAGTCAAGAGTATTTCCAAATATGCAGTATATTAAGCTCACAGAAAATGTACAATGTTTGTCAGTGGCATCCTTGTTTAACATTTTAGTATTGGGCCTCTACATTCCTAGTTTAGTTAGCTTAGATAAAAAGCAGATAACTCTGTATGTTAAAACCCAGCTTTACCCTGCAACACTGTTACAGTACTGTGATAACTGTGCCAGCTTTGTACTATCAAACAATAAGGGGGCTGTTTTGGCAGGGCTGTATTGGTTGCTGTGACTTATTAGCACTCCTGCTAGGGAAGGCAGAACTGGAGCAGCTGTTGGTCAAGTCCTAATCATTGGCTGTCACTGGCTTTTCCTGTGTCGCTTGTATTGGTTTAACAGGTATGAGATACCCCAGACTGTCTCCTTCTGCCCCCAGGGTACATCCACCCAAACCATCATGAAGAAGAGCAACTGAGTTTCAGGTCAGCATGAACCTGACAAACACTACCACCTCAAAATTCAGTTAGGGAGGTTGGGCACTTGAAAATGGTCTACAGAAAAGGAGATAACTTGCTGTACATTGAGTTAAAACCCTTTAAGACAGCCCTTGTTATCTAATCACAGAAGGAACTACAGACAGTATAAAACAATACAGATTAATCACACATAAATTGCATTGACAATCTAACATTGTGGCAGGAAATGGTGTTGCAGTGACTCAGATCAAAAGAAAGCACAACAAAACCAAAAGGTACAGTGTAGTGGCACATGCACCATTTTATTTAAAGCAAACAAAAAATAATATATTTATAAAAAAATAAACACTTGCTCACAGAGCAGAAATAAAACAATTAAACAAAATAAATCTCAAACAAATAATGAATTAAGGTCCGGCTGGGCAGAAACCTTCACGAATCCTTATATTCTTTTAAATTTAGTTTCTCCTCTCACTCCTCCCTCACTCACTCTCATTCCTCCTCTGAACACCCACCCTTCCTTCCTCTTCCTCACTCAAAAAAAAAAAAAAATTATAACAATTAATTTAAAAACAAACAAACAAAAAAACCTGCAGTACCCCTCTGCAGTACCTCTTCTGGCCTGAATCCAGGAGGCACTGGTGATCCCACACTAGACACCACATGTGACAGGATAGCATTGCAGACAGAGACTGAGACAGTAAAACTGCAGTTAAAGTGCTGCTGCACTTTAATAAACAACAGGCAATCAAAAAGTCAAACAAAACACTTCTCAGAGCCCAAAATAAAAGCTCAAACAAAAACAAATCTCACACACAATAAACACTTAAATAACTGGCACAAGGGCCAAAACAAAAGTTTAAACAAAACTGTTCAGGCTGCACACCACACCACACCACACCACACCACACCACACCACACCACACCACACCACACACACCACACCACACCACACCACACCACACCACACCACACCACACACCACACCACACCACACACACCACACCACACCACACCACACCACACCACACCACACCACACCGTTCACTTACCCCAAAACACCTCCACCAAACAAAGGCATTTCACCTTTTTTATAGCATGTGGCTGGAGCCTAATTATCAATTATTCAATTAGCTCCAGCCACATTCTCACATGTATTTTGGCAGGGATAGGAAATTAACCCCATGTGTTCACACACACACACACACACACCCACACACACACACACCCACACACACACACACACACACACACACACACACATATTCAATTATTGCTTAAGTATTGAGTCTCTTTGAGCCAATAGACAATTGTATGCATTAGGTTAGTCTTCATTAACCAATTTGTGGCAGTCGGTTTCCAGCATAGCTACAATGAAATATATACCTAATTACACGGCATCCTAATCAGCTCCAAAAAGGGCATCAGTCTTTGATGCTCAGTGATGTTGGAAGCTGGCATCTCATTCTTGAACCAAAGCATCCTGCCTCCGCATTACTACTGCGACAGCAGCCCCAGACAGCAGGCATGGGGAAGGGGGTAATGAAAATAGGAGGGTGCATTTTTCAACATGTTTGTCAGCTTTGAACAGCATTTTATGAGTATTCCCTTTGTGTTATGTATGGAAAAGCAGGATACACACTTAAATCCTCACAGTGAGAGCATATGCTATAGAAGATAATCCAGTGGAGAGAGGAATTTAGATTTATTTTAATCAGAGGCGGGGGGCAGTGATTATGTTGTAGGGGGGGTATCTTGTGCTTAGCTATACATTATACCACTTATTTTATCTGTAATTGTATTGTTTAATAGTACAATTACAGTGTGTAATTTGATTTTGTTTCTTCAATTGAATAATGTGCAGAATACAGTATGTGTTGATAGAGTTAATCTTTCACTGATGATACAAAGTTCAGCTTCCTGCTAAAAGTCTTATTAAATGCTTTCAAGTGTTAATTAAAAGCTGGATTTTCTAATTACAGTATAACAGCATTCCAAATGAACAAAGTGAAATGCCTATTTAGGCAGATGACCCTATTTCTCAAGGAGAGTTTTCTAAGCATCAGGATAAGGTGGGTCGGAATAAAAACAGCTTGAAGTCACTGTGAAATGTGGTCATACTGTAATGGGCAGAAGTCAAGATTGATCAATTTAGGAGGCACATGATTGTGGGTCCCTGACTAGTTAAAGTTTATATATCAGTCTTCAATCAGGAGTATCAAGCATCACTGTGTTATGGTTAGGGATGTCAACTGCTTATTGGTCCACTGGAAGTTGATGATGGTAGAGAATCTGAAATGGTTAAATAGTATTCCAGAAACCTAAGGTAGAGAGCAAGGATTTAGTTATGTAGGAAAATGTGTAGGAAAACTAAAAGGAAAAGTAACCCCTGTACTGGATATGATGGAAGCCATGCATTTGGTTGCTATTTTGCTAAACATGTTAATAAAACAAATCAACACCTGTTTATATATTTAAGTTAAAAAATATTCAACCACAGTCCTTGCTACAATGTTAACATGCTAGAGCAAACTAATTGAAAAGTAACATATACTGTTACTTGTAAAAACATTTACTTGCTGAATTTTATTTCCAGTAGTTGTTGAAGACAAGGATGGTCAGAAAACTTGCTCTGGTGTCGTGCTGATGTGTTTTCCATTGGAGAATGGTCATCTGGCACATCCAGAATGCCACAGTGTACATTTTTAGTACTTCTCAACAAAGCAGCACCCCCAGATAGGGCCATTTGTGACCAGCTTATTTTAGTAGGTGGTGGCGCTGAGAATTTACAATATAAAATCTGATATTCTTTTTTAGGGACATTTTCAATAAGCGTTCTACAGTACACACTTGCTTATAATGCATTCCAACTACTAACCAATGCTCACGAGATTGCCACCGCATGATTTATAAAGTATCCCACCCCTGTTGTGACAGTTAGAGCTGATTAGTCTATTATCATTTGTGTTTCAAAGCAATGTGAAAAGAGTGCACTCATAAGATTAACAAAACTAGCAGGATTTATTATGCAGGTGCACAGCAGCCCTGCACTTCAAGCCCCCAGCACCCCAGTTCCCGCGTCTCTGACTAAGTGCACTTAATCACAATACGTAGCATATTTGGGGCATTTGTAAGACCTGAGAGAAAATGTGGACATTTTCTAAAAAAAGTAAATTCAAGCCAAGTGGTGTAGGAATATAACCTATAAGAAAGAGCTGGAGTGCAATCCTTATATCATAGGTTATACTAGAATGACTTGAAACAAAGCCAAACACAACAGAAAAGGTATGCTTCAGAAAAAAAGGAAATGTCTGGTAATTTGCTTTAGCTCTGAAATATACCCAGTTTTCAGCATGGACCAAGGCCCTTTTTCACCCTTTGTTCTTACTCTATTTATACTGACACTGTGAAGCGTGCTGTTTGAAAGAATGAACAGCCACTATGGTTGCTGTCTGCCTTCCTGCCTTAGGCCTTAGGTATCAGCAACATACCGGTAGTCAAATCATGCAATCAGAGGTTCTGAATGTCAGCTGACTTGCTCTATGCCATTCCCCAAACACTTCATTTCCACACATCTAAAATAGTTTTCTGACAAGCTGTCTGGGGTATTGTAGTTTGTATGCACAGACTGGATTTCATGTCAGCTTATCACGTTTCAAGTCATCCTATAGCCCAAGGAAAGGACATTTTTCAATTACAGATCACTTCTCTCCAGATGAAGTGAACTGGATGGCCATTGCACACTGGGACTACTGACATCCTTGCATTTAACTCTGTTGTAGTGTGCATACCCCATTTCTATTAATGATGTGTTGTTATACTGTAGGATCACCCATCGCAGTTTCACTTTTCATGCATTCATTTACATTCCATACAAATGGGTCTTTCATCGAAGGTTGCTTGCCTTTGTCTGTGCACATATAAACTTTTCTCGAGCTGTATTGTTTAGTTTCTTTTTGGCCATTTGAACATTAATATAATTATGTAAAACCCTAGCAACCAGGCACCCCAGTATTCTTATTGCAAGCTTAGTTTATGTTTTTTTTATTTTATTATTTTTTTTTTTTTTATCGCTAACATACATTCCTGGGGTATTAAAAATTGTCCTCTGATAAACTGTGTTTTTCTCAGAGAAGACCTTGTTCTGTGCAGACTAGGGTCATGTGCAGAGTTCTGCAAGACAGCAACCAGTTTGACAACAAAATACAAACACTGACTACTCAAGCACTGACTTTATTTTAAATAGCACTTTGATATAGTATTTTTCCCTACATGTATTATGTAATTTTAAGGTCATTAATAAGGGGTTATTAGCTAGATATGCATGTAGATTTTATTTGTTGATTCCTCACCAACACAAACAGTTTATTGTTTTGATGGACTGTTTTCTTTTTAAATTGTTTGCAGTTAAAAACCATATGCACACTTTTCTACACTTGTTTTTGTTTATTAGCTTCTTTTAGTAGGCTTTGATATTTTACTGCATATTGGCAGCTAGAAAAAAACACAAAACAAAAAAAACCCCCAAAAAACAAGCCTATATTGTTATTATTTTGCTTAAGGTTACAATACAGTGACATGCCTGTATTACACTTCAGATACCTGGCAGGTTGTTTTGTCAGCTAACTGTCTGCAAAGGTACTCTTGTGGTATTAGTAAGGTTGACTAAGTTATACTGTAAGTTAAATTTTATTTTTTCTCTACACAAAACACATAACTGAATTGGGCCAAATGACTATCGTGTTTCCCATAATGGTCTTTAGCAAGCTTTTGAGCTACTTTAAATCTGCTGCTGGATGTGAACAAAAAGTGATTGTCCAGGGTTGCGTATACTTATTTAAAAATGTCCAGTACTATAATCGTGTAACATACTGTGGCAGAGCAGTTGGTATAGAAAACTACTAAAATAGCAAGTGAAGCATTGAATCGATTTCAGAATACAAAGCCGCTATTTCTGCAATACAACGTACCTATATCCTGAAGGACTAAATAGCAAAAGTTAATCCTTGTTCTTAATTTGCCTTATACATTTGCATGAGCAGGGTAGGCATTGCTTTCATTTCAGCCACTGGTACAGTACTCTCTCTACTTTGACCTTTTTTCTTTCTACTTTTTTTTTTACTGAAAGGTTTAGTGGAAGAATTCAGATTCTGATTAATGGTATTCCACTTCAGCTAATTGCCACACACCTGTAGACTGCTACTGTGTCAGATTGTGTTACTGTAAATGCTTCAACATTACATTCCAGATTACATTTTGACAAATGGTACTTTGAAACTAAGCCTGGATGTTTTATGAACACCCATTGCACCAGACTGAAATGAAAGAAAGATACATTTTTAAAATGTGCCTGTAATGAATGCTATATTATTTTGGAACACCAGGCGTGCAGATACAGAGCAGAAAATTGAAATATAGAAAAAAAAAAAAAACATTACAAAAATGCCAAATTGCATAAAATGATGATGAAGCCTAGTAAGAAAAAAGAATAACTCTGTTAAATGCATAGCTAAAAGCACGGTGAAAACTTGCTGAACTGCACTGTGCAAGTTTACCATGGCGAATGTTTATTAGGGTGGAGCTCACACACAATAACCCGTCCTGAAACGTGTTGCATTGTTTTGTTACAGTGTGAGTTTGGGTGGGTACTGAAATATAAGTATGTATTATATCTATGCACACTGCAGTGTCAACCTTACAGAAGTAAAAAATGCTGAATGACATTGCTTATAAAAATACCAAACAGAACTGTCATTTAAAATGTGAATTAACCCACGGAGATGAAGAAATACCCAATATGTACTGACATTTGTCTGAAACATAAATAGAGCAGAGCCCCATGGTGGATTAAACCATTTGTATTTGTTGCTAAGGGACCTGAAAGTACAGTGGCCCTGAAGTGCAAAACACAACAACAAATTGGAAAACAAAATAGCAAATTGGAAAACAGCCCCTGAAGTGCAAAACACAACAACAAATGAAAACGCAAAACGACATTAACTCTAAACTGGAAAGGGAGGGGAGATACGCAAAAGTATACCACGCCATTGACTGGAGGAACAACATGTCAGTCACTGCTGCGGAACCCTGGGCGGAAGCACTTGGAAACTAACCATGGTAAGTCACTTTTCTCTTGTTTGAATTTTAATAATGTTTTGTATTCGTTTATGTCACACTTGTTTTACTAATGTAAGGACTAATAAAAACATTATTAAAATTCAAACAAAAGAAAATTGACTTACCATGGTTAGTTTCCAAGTGCTTCCTCACATAGTTCCGCAGCAATGATTGACATATTGTTCCTCCAATCAGTGACATTTCCAATTTGTCGTTGTGTTTTCTAATTTGCTATTTTGTTTTCAAATTTGTTGTTGTGTTTCGCACTTCAGGGCCACCGTATGAAAGGGCATAGGGTACTGGTAATCCACTAGTCGCAGTGCAGGGCCAAGTGTCAAAATCTTCAACAAGCTTTTCTCTGGATTATTAGCGGTAAAACCCAGCTGTTAATGCACTGTAGCATTTTAAAGTTAAAGGGATTTTAAATGTATTGAAATAACAATATGTTTTTTTTATGTTGTACCTCTCCTTATTGAATACACTGCCTCTGAATTTAAGAATGGTCCCCAACCTGAAAAGATCTAAATGATTTTTTACACTTGTTTGTTTTAAATGGATATTGCTGTTGCATAGTACTACGCAGCTCTGAGCATATAAAATCAGTGTTAAAATTTGTACCAGGATAGAAAAGACCCAAGTAATGAATTTGATGTTGGTCATAAACCTTAAGGCACAACGACTTAAACAAACAGAATACCTGGTGATTCTTCTCTTTCTCATTTCAGGTTCACAGGTGAAGAACTTTATCTCGCTGCAGTTTTTGCAGGAGCCTGCTGATATTGTGACAGTGAGAGGAGGCAACGTGCAGCTGGCCTGCTCTGCAGAGTCGGACCAAGGCACTCCTGTCATCTCCTGGAAGAAGGATGGGGTGTTCCTAAACTCCGCGGTGGAGGAGAGGAGACAGCAGCTACCTAACGGGTCTCTCATAATACAAAACGTGGTGCATTCCCGGCACCACCGGCCAGATGAAGGGCTGTACCTGTGTCAGGCCTCACTGGAGGGTGTGGGCGCCATTGTGAGCAGGACGGCTAAAGTAACTGTATCTGGTGAGTTCTGTACAAACTGCTACACTTACTAAAGTTTACTAGTTGCCTTTAACTTGAATACCATACCAAATCTTTTGCTGTCATTTATTTGAATATCTGCAGTAGTTCATGTATAGTACAGTACTTGTCTTTTTCCTGAAGGACAATGTATTTCCAAGTGTGTGAAGTCTATTTATAAAACTATAGAAGTGGTTGAAATAGTTTTTCAGGTATTTCTGTAGCCGATTGGTTGAAACACATTTACAAGATGCAGTAGATGTTAGTGCACCAAAAAAGGTGTCAGCATAAAGGTATGGATTGCAATCTAGCATGTGGTAGTAACTTGCTGTACTATAATTTAAGCATAGCAAGAACTGAGTTTTGCTGACTGCTGACATTAAATTGACTTTGAGTTTTTACAAGAGAGCCTACAGTTCGTGCATGTAAATGTGCATGATTGTATAGCGTTGACTTTGATTCACTTTAAAAGTAAAATCCACTGAAATTGTATGCTGAGGAAAGATTGTCTTGTGGTCTAATAAGAAACAGACAATGGTAATTGCTGTTTACTAAAAAACACATAGAGCCTAATTGTAAGGAACTGAAACATGTGCAAATGTTCCACAGTTCCTCGAAGGAGCTCAGCAGCCTCATCTGCTTTTCTATCCACTTGCTTCTCTTTCAGTCTCCTCATTGTGGTACTTTACATCAAAACAGAAGACATTACCCTTTCATGTTGCTAGCCATAAAGTAAAGCAATTTCCCAGTGGTGTCTGTTACTGAGGGGGGAAGAAAAGGGTTATTTTGGTTTTCTTCAGAAAAAAAGAGATTTCCACACTGCTCAGTGAATGCCTCAAGATTTTAATATTCAGCTCCACCATCAAGTTGGGAATCTGCAGCCCAGACTCAATCTAATCTTAGATTGTATCAATTGAAGGCACTGCAACTTTCTCAGCTTTATCCTAACGCTCATCGATGTGTTTCTTGAAGTACTAAAACATTTCAAGCACAAAAAAAAAATAATAAAAAAATAGAAATGTACATGTACAGTACAATCTTGGGGGTTCAGCTGCCTACATACGTAATTCCGGTTATGAAACCATTCAAAATGTATTAATTTTACCATATTTGCTTGAAATAACGACCAGGCCCTTGTTTTCTCAATCTTCTCTTTACCTGGGTGGTTCTTTGGATAAGAGCGTCTATTTGAGAGTGGCTGCTAATTAGCCACAGTGAAATCATTGATGCGGTGCCACTTGGTTTATATACAGTATGTGCATTTGAATCAAGCATACCAAACTCAAAAAGTAGAACTCGCCTGCTAAACAAGTGCGAGCAGTATTTTTTTTTTATTTTACAGTCACTTGCGACAGGCCCTCTATTATACTGTGCATGGTACTTGCCCTTTCTCTTTGTGTATAATGCTATTAGATTAGCATTTAGCCGAAAAATCACCATTAAGCTCAGACCACTTTTATACAGGTATCGTCTGTACGATTGAACCTCCTTATTTGTTTATGAAAACATAATGGGACGATCAGTTGAGAATCACAGCATTTATTCCTCAATCTGTGAGGCTAAATGGCTGTAAAATCGACATAATTTTTGCCATGCACTTAACTCAAAATCTTCTTTAGTGTAAATAAATGCTATTGTGTTAAATGCAGTGATTTGACCATTCCTACCACGGAAGGGACATGGTTACTGGACAATTGAAGCCCTCAGGGAGAGTGGCACTTTGTGTAGGTGAATGTAAACAAGCTTACACTTTTTTAAAGGTGGAAATAAATAATTTAATTCATCATTTTATTTAGCAAAAACACGTAAACACATTTCACGATTAACCTGTTTATTTATGTGTAATTAGGAAACTGCTCTGTTGTACACATTCATTACAATATTAGCAAACCTCTTCGTCATTCCAAGTTTATTGCAGATGTTGGTTAATGGCAGTTATATTGAAGTGAAGATAAAATGGGTAAAAACCCAACAGCCTTTTTAAAGGCTATTACAGCATTACAAGAGAGTAATTTCCCTGACAGTAGCGTTGTTGTATTAACAAATTGTTATTGATATTTCTGTCTTATATACTGCATACGTCAAGTAAGATTACACTTAAATAAGTAAAGCACACAGCACAAACAATCAGCTTTAAATTTAGATTTTTTTTCTCTCTTTCTCTTTTTGTATGACTCAACAGAGCAGTGCACTTTTATTGTATGTAGTTACATGTTACATAGCTGCAGTGTGGGATTCTAGCTAAACTCACTGTTACAAGCACTGTATGCCATGTATTTATGTAGTATAACATAACCATGTCCCTTTGAAATGAGTATTTATTGCATTATAACATTTGTCATAATGCAGCCCTGTAACATTTCATCAATGGTTAGATAAGAGAGGTGACTCACTCCTTGTTCTCCTTCAGTAAAGTCGATTAGCTAAATAGATTTCTGCCCCCCAAAAGCTTTTTTTATGTATTTTAAATTTTTTATTACACGGCGAGGTTAAAATGAAACACTGTTTTAATGGTAAAATTAAGGACACAGCCTGAAGCTAATCTGTGAGCTGCAAACAAAGTTAAAGTGGGGGAATAACAGTGAAAATTTAATAGAAAGCTAACATTTTACTCACATTTGTACAGATGCTATCATTAAGAAATCAAGAAATATATAAAGCGAAGATACTTCACTCTTTCTTCTTTTTTTAAACCCTCTAGCACCTGTTGTTTTTCAGCCATGACACGGGAAAGGTGAAATATGGAATATTTTTACTTGCCGTCAAAGACAAGGTTGCTTGTTGGCTAGATGGTATTTGTCGCAATGGAAAAATACTTTTAAAAAGTAATTTTATTACAAATAAACACTAAACAAAATACTGTATATCCGTTAATAATACTTAATAGGTTTCATTGCGTGTAAAAAAAAAAAAAAAGTTTTTGACATGCAAGTAACATCATGTTAAGATAGTGAAAAAATTAATGGGGGGGGGGGGGGGGGTGTTGGATAGTGAGGGCAACATGAATAAGAGCAGAAAATCGAGTACTACATTATATCAAGCAGAAACAGTATTTGCACTCTACAGCACTCCCAGCTGTCTCTTGTCCTTCAGACTATAAGGATAATATGCCAGAAGGTACCAAATGAAATAGAATAGTACTTTAATTTTTTTTACAATTATGTTAAAACCCACAGTATAAGAAATAACTACATTTCATACTAGTAACTGTATCGATGTAAGGAATTACAATTCGGAAAAGGGATGACAGATATTATAATACTGAAAAAGAAGTATCCTACAATTGCAAAAGCATATGCAATGCACAATAAATGCTTTCTTACAATAAACAGTTTTCTATGTCAAACCTCTGTTTTCAAGCAAAAAGAACAGCAAAATGTTTTGTGTTGATTCCTTTTTTTTTTTTTAAGAAATAAAGGAAAACCCTCTGAGCCTTGATAGAAAGCTTTGCCTTTGTTCAGTAGAATATCGCACAAAGGCATCTTGGAAGGAATAAATTGCTTTAGCACCATAGAATACATAAAAAAAAAAAAAAAACTAATTCCCAAAAATCCAGTAGCATGTGTAAACTGTGATGAAAAACAGATGTTTCTGAATTGAAAAATACGTGGGGTGATGATAAAAGTGTCTTGGTGCACTGCACTGCCGTTCATTTGTTTAGCACTTCTTCTGAAGCACGTTTTTATTTTGTTGCTTAATACTCTTCAGTTAAATAACAATGCAGAGTAATGTTCTCAGGCACATATTGTGTTCGTTTGATTAGCTGTTGTTGTTTTTTGACCATTTAAACCAGATTTTTGTTATTTTTTTTATTATTTTTTTGTTTCCCCTCTCAGCACATCATTGGCTTAGTGCTAACTTTTGCCAACTGGATTTCATAAAGGGGTCATGCACCATAGACGAACACGCATACTGGTCTGACTTGATTTTCAAATGTGTTAACACCCCAGGCCAATAGTTTACTTCTGATGACTAAACATACTAAGATTTGTAGTACTGGCTGCTGATTATGTAATGCTTTTGGGAAATACAAAATTTATGTGCTTTCTTTTACAAAGGTTTAAAAGCAGAGCAACCTGTAATAAAGCATAGTGAAAACATGGTAAAGCATACTGTAGATACAATAAACATTGTAAAGCTCAGAGTAGTTTGGTAAAGCATGCATACTGTAGCTAAACAAGGAATCATAACTAGACATGGACAACTATGGTAATGCAGAGTATAACTATGGGTAAAGCATGGGAAACTTCTTTAAGGATAAACAGAATTCACAAGCTATTGAACTATAGTAAACCGAAGACAGTCTTCATTCCTGTTGGTCAATTGAAATTCCAGGTAGAGTTGTCCAGAATAATATGGACCCGCCTGGACATGGGATTCGACTTAAACCATCAAAATGAGAAATACCAGACTTTATTGTATGCCTCAACAGATGGGCTTCAAACATTTCTCACAACCTTACATTAAAGTCAAAGCAAGTTACATACAATATAACTCTGAACTAAAATTAAACTAAAACTGCTGCGTTGTACAGCATATGCTGGAAGATCTTAATGTTCCTAATGATTATTCTATTACCTGTCTTGCCTAAGCCTCTGAAGACACAGAAAGCTGCTGAACAAAAAATTGACAGCGAATGCCAGGCTTCGGTCACTGTTGGTGACAGGCTGCTAGAAGGCTGGTGTCGGCTGCCTCACAAAATCTGACTTTTATTAATATCTTTCAGAACAGGTTGTCAGTGGAAATCCGAGCTGTGCTTCCAGAGTAGTTTTGACAAGAAACGTAAAATGAATCCTGGGGAAGGTTATGCAGGTTTTAAAAAGTCCAAGCCACAGCCTATTTTCTTCATTTTAGATAAAGGCTTGTACTACTGTAACCCAATACAGTATTATATTAATCTGTATACAGTAATATATAATGACAGAACACTACTTTAAGCTCTTTTTTGACATACATTGTAATTCCTAATGAAGGAAACATAGTCCTTTCCTATAATCCTCAAAATAAATATCATATAGCGATAATCTATCAGGCCATTTTACTATGACTAGGGATTTTACTTTACAAGGCTTCCAATGTTGCACAGTTTATTAGATTAAGAGCTACATGCTCTGTTACTGGTTTGTTTCTATGACTTTTTGCAGTCATCACACAGCAATGTAATAATTAAGTTATTAAATTAAGATGCATATATGTTTTATCCAGTTGCATTATCATGAGTGTATCTTCCTTAAGGTGCTACCTAAACTATGTGGCTAATTTGTAGTGATTGCACGGTACTGCAACTAACTTGATTTTAGATAGCTGTGAAACCGCTAGTTTAAATCTGGTAGGACTTACATTCAAAGTACCATACCAGAGTGCTTAACTTGCCACTAGCAAATCCACTGCCACAGTGCAGTACAGCCTTATTACATAGATAATAGCTTAGCAGTTCTACCTAGTGTCAAAGTTCACAAAATATTTTTAGTACATTATCCACAAAATTAAAGAAAAATATTTGAGTAAGACCCCTGTTCATTGTGTATTCATACTGTATCAATTAAAGAAATGCCTGGGAGCCTGTGTCAGAAGTATAAAGCAGCAGACAAGTATATCACACAGTTGTTAGAGCAGGGGGCAATTATTGGATATGAATTTCTTGAAAATTACCACTTAAAACTTTCTAGTATGTAAAGTAAACAACAGCACCACTTTTTGGGACAACGGACAAACGTGCTACCCAACTATTGTGTATCAGTTGCCAGCATCTTGCTTAAAACCCAAATAAAAAATACACTATCCAATGTTTTACAATGTACTAATAATAACTGGACTTACCTGAAAATGTTATTACAAACCTTACAAAAAGTATTTTTTTATTATTAATATTTAAAAACAATATTGTGATCATTCTCTAAATGTCATTTTACAACCAAAAGGTTCCTTAAGAAGCAACTGCAATTTCAGCTGTCCCCCCGTATTCTTTAAACACATTTCTTTTAATAAGATGTAAAGGGATTTGGTGTTCCAGTGGTTAAAGAAAAGGGCTTGATACCAGGAGGTTCCTGGTTCAGATCCCAGCTCAACCACTGAGTCACTGTGTGACCCTAATTACTTAACCCCCTTGTGCTCTGTCCTTTGGAGGAGATGTAAAACCAAGGTACTATTATAAGTTACTCTGCAGCAGTTGATGGATAGTTGACCCCTTGTCTCTGTAAGTCACAGTGGATAAAAGCATCTGCTGACTAATTCATAATTACAATTAATACTAATTATTTGTGTTAAATGATTCAATAAATGTGTTTAATCAAAAACAAACTCCCAGTACTGTACACTTTTATTATATCCTGAAAACTATTTACTTCAAATTGGCATTAGAGCAATTTAACAACGTATGATATAGTACTTAATTAAATGGGGTCAAGTGAGTTGCAGTTTCAATCATGTATCTAGACCAGTGTTCTTCATTGCAAGGCCCACGGGCCACTGGTGGCCCCTGGTGGACTTTAGTGTGGCCCCCGACAATACACAAATGTGAAAAAGGCGGTGTGGCAGCCATCACATTGATGTCTTATCGGCAAAAGTGGTCCCCCTCTGAAAATTAGTGGCGAACACTGATCTAGACATTCCCAAGCAATGGCTGTGGGTTACTTATTACAGATTGAGACACCATGTTTGAATTTACAGAGAACAACTAAAAGCCAGGAAGAGCAGTTGTTCTTTTTTAACTCTCTCCCCTGTCACGCTGCACCTAACCTTAGGGTTACAGCTTGGAAAAAAAAAATAAACGAGCAAAGACCCTCATTGATAATAATGTTTAATGTCAAACTGAAGTAATATCTTGGCCAGCATCAATATGCTTTTAAGCAATAATTATTTTTATTCCGTGCAGCTGCTTAATTTGCACTGTACTGTACACGCCTTTTGGCTGCACTGCTGGTGAACTGCTGTTCAAAAAAAAAATCAAGACTAAAGACTCAAGACTTCCATTGCCAAATCTGCCATATGTTCTTATACACTCAGTACAATAGTGTCCATTGACAAGGAGAATTGAACTGCAGCACCATACAGTGCACCTACTTAATCAGCATGCAACTGAAGCCTAAATCTTAATTGCTAACACACACAGAAACAAGAAAGATAATTATCTCAATCTGAAAAGAGAAAACATTAAAGATAATGTTTATTGCAGTGTTTGCTGTGCTTTTACTTTTTCTGGGTCAGGAACATTCAAAGTGCAAGGCCATTTTAAACTTTTATTTCAAACAAAACAATATTGATGATTTTTAGTTGTTAGTACACCCACCCCTCGTTATATTGCCCCTTGCTATACTGCGGATTCAGATGTATCACGGTCCTAGAGATTTTTACTGTCTAACTGCGTATAGCTGCAGTAGACATAGGCACTTAGAATTACTGTTTGTTTTATTTCGTACTGCATATCACAAACAACAATTTACAAAGCAATTAAATCATTAGTATCCTACTGTTATCATAGACACATGTATTGCACAATAACACAAAGCAAATTAACAATCTACTTGCTGAAGCGGTTTTTATTTTAGGATGAGGCATTCACGTGTGGCAGCAATGCACTAGCAATAGTCGCATGGCAATGATGTCAGCAACCTAGCAACAAACCTTCTGTGTTGGGAATTGATTCTTTCAATGCATTGGGTTTGTGCATTTGAGAAAGGAGAGGAAGACTTGTGAAATTAATTGGAGACTGAAGTTGATGAGAAGCAATTACCCTCCGCTGTACGAATTAAAACGGTGCGCTGCTTTTTATACGAGAAAGGAGAAAAAGCAGGTTGTGTAGAGGATTTATGCTGGACCTTGACACCCCCGATAAAACGAGGGAGTGGTTGTACAGTATTTGTTATTAGCCTATTTGTTTTTCTATGGGTCTCTCGCTATATTGCGGCCCCCGTGATATATTGAGTGGGCGGTGTATTATCGTTTAGTAGTGATGGTGAAAAAAAAAAAAAAAAAAAAACAATAATTCAATGACATTTTAGATTTAAAAAAAAAAATCCCTTTTTTAGAAATTGCAAGGTTTGTGAATTGATTAATTATATAATGCATTAATGGATTAAGCGGTTATTGATAATGGTTGGATGGATGGATATATCATTGCTGTCGTGAAATCTGCTGATAAATTCCCATGGATGATAAATTGGTTCTGTTTATTGAATACCATTGACAATACAAGGTAAACAACTCATTCAATGATTTTAGACCATTTACAAAACAAGCTATAATAATTACGAACTCTTGAGAGCTCCATGCAGTCATCCTAAAAAGAAAGCAAATGAAAATAGCTTTGAAGGCAGGGGTCATCTTGGCAGCAAGTCCTTAGGGTAGAACAAAAGTGTTTAATAAAACAAAATTAATGTTCTTCAGACACAAATGCCTTGTATGTTCAGGGTAAGAGCGAACTAGGACAAGCCTTTTATTTACACCTAGCACAAGCTTTTAAGCCTGGCAAAGTCTTTTATATCAGATATTGCTGCAAGTGGGAAAGGATTACTGCCCTATCCCCCTTGCTGCAAATTAAAATGTCATTTTTTGTTCCATTTTAATAGAGCTTGGTTTAAAAGTGTAAGAGACATGCTAGGATTTATCAAATGCAGCTGTTCTGCAGATTTGTTCCCTTGACAGCTGTGATGCTCCTGAAGGACGGCCCCTGCAGGCTAATGGAAATAGTTCTGCAGCTCTGTGATGGAGATTGCGTGAAAGCACAGAGGAAACAAGGAGACAAGTGAGCGACTGGAAAATGATGAAATAGTAATACAAAGTAAAACAGTCTGGCCTGTGCTTACCTGAGGAATGATAACTCTTCAAAGACTAAAGAAATGGTAGTGGCTCAGCAGTCTGTGGGTGGTTGCAGATCCCAGGCTTGCAAAGTGGTTAACTTAATTTATTGAAATCTAAACAATCAACAATATTTGCAATGCATGTTTACTTTCAAACACACACTCCGTTCAGAGAGAATACATTGAAATGTTATAATATCATGGATCAGACCTGTGGTTATCCCCTGTAGATGATTTCAGGTGTTATATGCTTAGGTTTGGAGTCAGCAATCCATTTCTTTGGCAATTCCTGTTGCTAAATTAAAGATTTATTTAAAGCTTATACTGAGGAATCCTTTAGAGACATTATTGAATTATGCAATCTTTTTTTAATTCCAATGTGTTCCCACCAAGCTTCTGGCTACATGTTGATTTACAAACTATTTAGTAACCCAATATGACACAATGAAGACAAAGAAAAAATCAACTCAGATATTAAATGGAAAACATTTAATACAAAACCTTACAGGCATTTAAAAATAAAAATGTGCTCCCTTAGTGTAACAGATCACCAAGGCTTTAAATAAACACATTTATCAATGAAGTTCTTGTGAACACAAGCAGCCTTATCACTGCCCCTTCCCATTGTGAAAGGTAATGATTTCCATTGTGTTGAAAATCATTAGGTTTATCACTTCACTATACATGTATCAAAAAGTAGAAGCTACCTTTAACAACACCCTCCAAACAACAGTAAAAAAAAACCTAAACAATAAAACAAACCTGCTCATTCCTACAGGAACTGTCACTTTCAGTCATGCTGTAACAAACCCACATGACACGAACCTCTACATTTTCCTGCATGTTGTTGTGGCTCAGGGTGCATTGTTTTGATTATATCTGACAAGGCCTTCAAAGGTAAGAAAACACATTTGCAATATCGGTTATAATTTCTTACCAAAAATGAAATCGATACAGTACAAACAAAGTCTCAGCTTTGTAATGCTGACAATATGTGGCCTTTGTGATGCTGTACCATGTCATTGTATATATTTGAGTTTTTTTTCTTTTTCTGATTTAATAAATGTGCTCTTGTTGGATGTTTGGTGCATTATCCTGCCTTACAAAGGAATCCCAAGCTCTTTGAAGTATCTTTGACATGAACTGCGAATCATACTGTGGGACTTTCTGAATATTTTATCCATCAGAGGAACATGGTAGACGGTGTCTTCGCTCAGAACCTTTTATCTGACAATCAGGTGATGACAAATCTGGAGTAATATAATATAATGTAAAAGTATACAATCCTGCAATATTGTGGTTTGAGAGTGTGATGTTTTTTCTCAAATGCAATAATAGCAGCTCACAGCCTCCAGCAGCCTTTTATAAGCAAAGCACCCATAAAAAACATCATTGATTTAATAGAAACATGGTGTGTGGTAAACGTGGTGAAGTAGTGTATAATATGACAATTAAATCTTTCAGTGTGTGAAGTAGGTTATTGTTTGATATTTATAGTAATTTTAATAGGATATCTTAGATCTTGGATGTTAAAATTAGAGATATACACCATCTGCAAAATGTTGTACCCATATTTTTCGGTCACTGTTATTTTTCCAGCTTGACTGAAATCACTCAGGGCCTGTCTGTTATTACTGTTTGAAATAATTGTAATTGATAGTGTTGGATATGTCATTGTCCTAGAATATTGTGTTAATTAAGATTAAAAAATATATATTATTTTTCAACAACGCATGTCATTAGCGCTAATGCTATGCAATTATCAAAGCATTTCAGACAGACAGTGCATAATTGACGGGCTGTAATCCTGACAGATCCCTAAAGATGTTCATCTCCTGGCCACTGTCATTGATTTACATCTCCTCGTGAAATGGAACAAATGGAATTATGCACTGATGTGAGCAAAAGTGTTTTTATTTAGTAATACTGAAATTATTTGCCAGGCATTGGTATTCAGAAAACATATTCTACTTAAATTACTTGAAATAACTGTCAGTCAGTAATGGTTTGCTTTTATGAGTACCCTTGTTTGTTGAAATATCTTGATCCTTGCCTCTTAGTTAAACTCTTACCTGTCTTTCATTGTGAGTGAATACCAAACTGTTCGTTTACTGAACCAAACTTCACTCACTTCCATCCTACAGTAAAACCACAAAATGCCAGACTCACACAATCAGCCAGTGCAGTATCTAGAAATCTTTGGACAAATTTGGTATCTGAGGTATAAGCATATTACTATGCCCAGTGGGCATCAAATGACCATTCTGCCAGCCTTATAGTGTGGGCAGAATCATAGTATTAACAACCCCCCCAGTGATATATGATCAGTTGTTCCAGTAAGGTGTGACTTTATATAGAGATCAGACAGTCTATCCTTTGTAAAGCTTTGATGGGAGTTACCAATACTTGAGCTACTTTACTGTAAGCTAAATTTAGAAAAAAAGGTAACAACATATGATGTAACATTTCATGATATTACTTATGTTGATGGTAAAAATGGTATTCTACAAATCTGTATAACATGTCAATGGTTGGGAAAAAAATATAATAGGATCTCAAAGCCATCTGCCAATACAGTACATGCTTTTTTTTTTCTTCTTTTAGAATTTTTTTAATTGATTTATTTTACAATAAAACCTCAGATTTACAAACACTTGGTATTGGAGGTTGTTTGTAAGTCTGAAATGTCTTTAACTTTGAGTGAGTTTTCAATGGTATTTTTTATAAATGTGTACACCTGCTATCTACACCCGCAATCTGAAGAATAACACAAGGGTGCAGCACAGTAATGCAATACTCCTATTGTTATGGTTCTAAAACAGTCCTATAAATGGATAAAAGGTTAAATCTAAGTAACCATTGAAATCATAAGTCGCAAAAATGCAGATTTAAGCATCCAGGAAACCCTGGGTTAACATAGTGCTTGTTTTTAAACAAACGTTTGTTCAGTCATTCAGCCACCTTTGGCCTGAAAAAAAAAACGCTTTATTTAACTAAAATGTTCCAAGTAAAATTGCCCGTACTTGCTTTGAAACCTACCTCACCTTTCTGGATACTGTACAGTAATTTTGTTTTCTTCATGACCAGCATGCTTCTTATAGGAGTGCCTATCTGGTTGCATTGCATGCATGGTTGAGTGATTGAATACTTCTGGCTAAAACTGGGGTGTTCGGTAGGCCGGTCAGTTTGTAAGTCTCAGGTTCTACTATACTATTAAATATAAATCAAGATATATGTACGGTGTTTATTTTTTCATTATTACTATTATTTTTATCAAGAGACCCAAATGTGACAGGTAATGGCTATTTGATTGGTCTTTTAAGGCTAAAACCATGATTAATTTAGAAATAATATAAATATAAATGCAGGGATGATTTACTATTTTGCTGAATCATGTACATTTTACTCTTGTGAATTAAATTCTAGGTGGCTGTATTTTAATGAAGCATTTGTCTGGCAAGTCTGTGATGCCTTTCTGCACTTGCTTCTGTCAAACAGTGATGCTTTGAAGGGTATTTCTGCTCCCCTTTGAAATAATATCATGAGGGCCCTTTGATTGTGAAATGGATTTTGTGTGATAGAAAGGTACTTTACCCAGGGCTAACAGATTGTAACACCTCTGGATGCTGAATGGGGTGTAACCTTACAGAAGTGGATGGCATTTATCTATTACTTCTTCTTTGTATATACAAGCCGAAGTAATGAGGTACAGAATATTCTAATTAACACAATTCCTCATACCAAGGCATAAAGTGTACTGTACTACAGCAGACTAAGAGGCTGATTGAAACTAGAAATTAAGCAAAGTGGTGGTTCTGGCAAGGAACTCACTTTAAACTTTGATCAAATAACATTAAAATCAAGCATATTTTAGGTGCGTCCAACACCAAATCAAATACTCAAGGCAAGGGTACCTGGAAAGGCAAGGCCTGTGCTGTAAAATATGTATAATCAGCGCTCCGGATAAGGTTTTGGGTCTGGGAGTAACTTACCCTCTAATTTTAACAGTGAGAGAGTAAATATTTTCAGGGGATAGAATGCAACGTTACCTTGAAGTCCTGAGTAATCTCAATAAATACTGTACAGTCTTTAGTGGTAATGGGGTAGGCATTAAAAAAGAGCCTTCCATTTCACTGCAATGCTACTTTGAGCTACTGTACAAAAACTTAGTATTAAAATAGAATCAGAGACAACAGCTGTTCTTATTCACTTTATTGACCACAGCCAATGCAACTCTGAAGATAAGCACAGAAACAGAACCTATTTAATGAAGATAAACACAGACACTGAAGTTATATTTTAACATTACATTCTTAAACTCAGTGAACATGTTAAAAATTCCACATAAAGCCATGGAGATCAATCATATAAGGAAATGCATTATTAAGTTATAAAACAGTTTGTTTAATATTATAGGCACCTTTTTTTAGCGGTTGCCTCTGATGATGGTTCCATTTTGATTTGTAGCTGGACTGGGGTGTTTATATTTCAACCTGTATAGCTTTGAATGTGTCTTATTGTTACTATGATTGGCTGCAAAGACAATAGGATAATGTTTGTTGGATTAGTTTTGCTTGTGTACAGTTTCCTACTAACTGAATACATTGTATTCTGGGAGATGTATGTTAATGAAAGTTTTAGGGCAGGCAGACAAGCTGTGCAGCAAAATTGCTATGCATATTTTTCTGCATTAAAATTCAATTTAGTGCATATTTTGGATTTTGTAATGCGTATAAATGGCAGGTACGCAGCTTATCTGGACTGCTGTGTGTAATGTAGTAGTGTTGTCTAGTCCAGTGGTACCCAACTCTGGCCCTCGAGATCCAATCCAGTCCAGGTTTTTACTCCAAGCAGGTTCTAATGTAGTTAAATGAAGCTGCTAAGAGGCAATTAATTAATCTAGGACCTGGTTGGACTAAAGACCAGGACTGTAATAAATCTGAAAGGTCAGAGTTGAGTACCACTGGTCTAGTTTATGTTTTAATAAATAATCTAGCACATGAGTTTTCTAACTGAACTATAGGTTATAGCACAGTCCACTAAGTACATATAAGCAGATGCACGCCAGTACTGCACTGGGTATTTCTAATCCCAAGCACCTTCTCCTTCAGGGTTTTACAAGTCACACATATATCTGTGTTCACATGTAAAACCTATTACTTTACTTACCTTTATAATGGCCCATGGTCCATGTTTTTGCATTCATGTACTGGAAGATTTTATTCAAAAAATCAATCTGTGAAGCACATTTTTAATGTTGTAAAAGAGTAGTAGTGAGAAGTAGTTAAACCCAATTACAGGTTTCCTGACCACACCTCTTGTATTACCATGCAGTTCATGGGCCACTAAACCAATTAGGCTATTTGTGGACCTTTGAAATATTGGTCGCTCTTGGCACTATTAAGCAACACATTGTGTGACAGTTAGAAATCCTTTATCCTCACAATTATTGTGCAGATGATAGGTGCACAATAGCGTATTCACTTGTGGTTGTGAGTGTTTAATGTGGTTATTAACAAGACCTATGCTACAAAAGCTGCCCTGTGCTTGTTCCTGATGTAAGCATGTTTCCACTGCGAGAGTAAACAGAGAACACCCTACTGTACTTTAAGTCTTTTGTTGCTGAACTGACCCTGATAATAGTAGGAAGGGCTATTATCTGGAAAACATCACTTGACTTTGGCCTGCAGTGCAAAACTGAGTAACCAGATCCAGGCAGCATATTACAGTGGTCTGGTTCACTGGTGATCTAGTACAGTAACAACGACATTGAAGGATTGGGACTGTTTAGAGTCTAACTGTATTTGTAGCATCCTGAAGCATTATCTGTGGTTGTGGTTTTCACAAATATTGTTTAAAATTGTAGTAAACTCTGTACTGAGTGAAAGTATATTTTTTTGAAACACCTCTAATGCACAAAAAAAGCTGAATGTGCAATACAAAAGGAAACGAGAGCCTTCCATAAGTTACTTGTTTTGCCACTACTCTGTACAACCAAATACAAGTTGCAAAATCACATTCAGTTGGCTTGGCTTTCTAAACCCCCCCCCCCCCCCCCCCGACCCCCCCCCCCCCCCATATCAAAGTTCAAGTACTCAATATTTAAAAGTTGATAGCTAAGTAGTCACAAAAACATATTTCATAGGCATCAATTGAATTTTTAAATTAATGTTATCAAGCACAAAAGTTAGTATGACAATGTTTTTACAAAAGAAAAAACCCATTCCAGCACTTGAAAAAGGAGCCCACGGTACAAATGCATTCAAACTCCTGTAGCTGCCTTTTTAGTTATTTATATTTTGCAAGTGTGTGAAATTAACCCTGGTCCTGTACATACACTCTCTCTCTCTCTCTCTCTCTCTCTCTCTCTCTCTCTCTCTCTCTCTCTCTCTCTCTGTTGTGTATCTTGTCCATCAACGGTCTGTTACATTTCTGTTTCAAGGTGAGTTATGTACTCTTTAATTAAAACCTTTTTTTCAAGTGTAAATTAACTCCTGATAAATTATGACAAGACAGAGTTGTTTTTAAATTCCCAACACAAACAAAATTAATAGTCACAAGAAGCACTGCTCGTTAAGATATTAACATTATTTTGCAAGTTAACATCATTTCAGAAATCACTTTGGGACGATTATTTAAAAACGAAATAGTCACAATAACCGCTTGAAAATACCCAAAACAATGCTACATACCGATTTATTAACACTGGAGTTATCATTTACAAACTTTTGAAAATCTTGCCCCTAATGTCATTCTGAAAAGCCAGGCTTCTCAAAAACAAGTCTATTATACGTCATGCAGAGCAGGTACAGTATCATGAGTATTAAGAAATAAAGGAAGTTATTGTATATTGCATATGCCTGCTGTCTGCCTGTATTTATTGAGACCACTCATTTAGATGGTTTTACGACCTTAAAAAATACAATTTATTATTTTGTGTACAACTAACCTGGCCTATCAGAAAATCTTAGGCCTAGCAGGAGAGCTAGTTAGAATCAGTTCAAGTGTGAAATGCACAAATTGTTGAACAAATTCTGAATAAAACAAAAGCTAAAAAAAACAAAAAAGTTGTTATTTGATGTGGGGATAGCAACACAAAGGTAACAATAGATATGAAGTTCCTGTATATAATGAAAAGTAAAAACAAACAAGCAAAAACAAAACAGTCCCTTACAAGACACAGAGCATTTTCATCTGCAATATTCTTCATGAGACTCTGGGTCTGCAAACCCCTTTTTTTTTTTTTTTTTAACAGAATGAGCACAGCCTAGAAATAAAGCTTTAATTTGACATTCCATTTAATAACCAAACATATCTTGTAATTGTGCCCACGGTTGTGTGGGTGTGTAAAATTCTAATATGCAGTACAATAATTTGAGATTTCTGGCATGTTGCTGCTCCAAAGACAAGAAAAACATATTACTATCTGACAGTTCTACATATTATAAGGCTGTGTCTTGAATGTGATGTGAAGTGTGAGGAAAATGTTGAACATTATCTAGTACAGTCACCCCTTGCTATAACACTCTTCACTATAACAAACCTTCGGCTATGATGAACTTGACCCATGGACCCCAAATAAAAAAAAAAAAAGATAAAAAGATACTAATGTAAAGTATGTGAGGTAAGTGCAGAAACGCTTGGAGTAGGAGGGACTGTGTATCACATCGGTCGAACAGCCTATAAGTGAGAGGCACTGACCACAGGAGCTGCTGTTTATTGGCCATGGAACTGGGGTAAAGACCCCTTGACAGGGGGAGTGTTTGTTGTTGTTGTGAAGCAGAGAGAAGCGAATGAACAGAGACAGAATAGTTCCACCCTTAGATTCATTTAAAAAATGTATTAGTTTTAGCAGCGTAGGTCGTGGCCCACAGCAACCTGTTAGTTGTTAATTAACAATTGGCAGATTGTCTTTAATCATTTATTAGTGTAATAAATATTGAGTTTGGCCCTGAATTGACAATAAACACACACTATCAGCATTCCGGTCTGTATGCACAGGATGCCACCTCACAGTGAAGTCCACTCTTTATCTTAATAAGATGTAACTGCCTCCGAAATAAAAATCATTTTATGTTGCAACAAAGCTGGAAACTATATTGATTGTTTGGAAAAAGGAGTAATGCAGGCATATCTCTGTCATGAATATAGGTTGTCAAAAAGCAGTCTGATTCTTGCATGTCAGATTAAGATTTGGTGCACTTTGAAATGATTCATGTCAGATTGATTTTATAAAGATGTTTGGAAAAGATTTTTGGTTGATAGCTCTTATCTGGGGAAAACGTCCTACAGTGTCGTTCTAGTAAAGTTTGAGGTGTTGTCTTCTTTTTTTATTTATTATTTTGCAAAATTAATATATGTAACATTATACGATTGCTTCATTTTGTAATCTGGTTATTCACGTTACAGTTTTAGTACGTGAGATGTTTGTTCGAAATAAAAGTGCATTCTCAAAATAATGTATTAATTTATTCCTGAAAACCGTTGCTACCCAACACAGAACTTGCCCCCCCCCCAATTGTAGAAAGGCTCCGGTGCCGTTGTCTCCTGCTCCTGCTCTACTCTTTATCTGTGCACATTGAGGCTTCATATATGACTGGCTGTTTGGGCTTCACAAAACACACGTGTTTAGACATTGCAATTGTCTCTGCTTTTTCCACTTGTAGCCTAGGTAACTAGTGTGCCAGTCAGCTGGTGTTAAACCACTGCAATATTTTTATGCTAGTAGAAGCATGTGGTACGACAAGTCAGTCCAGAACAGCGAAAACAATATTCCTCCGCAATGAAAACAGCTCCATCAGCCCAGCCAGAACCCAGGCTGAAAACTTGAAACTGTGACCAGAAATTTTCACAAATGCTTCCTGATAGCCTTTCTGGAACTGGGACATTTGCTAGCTTTAATATTCTGACCCATACGTCATTCTATTTGTAACCTGTAATTGTTGTTACTGTAGCTTACAGTAAATTGCCTTGTTATTGCATTGTACACAATATATTAAACATTCATGTTGTTCAAGACAAATGACACTTGTGGGTGTCCCCACCATATGAAAAACATTTGAAACACCTTGCATTTAGCTGTTGTACATACCGGCAGTGCAGCTTTTTGTGTTCTTTGATGTGAGGAGATCAACACCCACACGGCCACGTGTTATATATAATTTTGCTTTAAACATTTTTTTCAAAATGTATACTGCGTTTTACAATTGTAATGCTATGTTTTTTTCCTTTGCTGCTTCTTTATCTACGTTGATATCTTAGTTTGAGCAATGCAGAATTCAAACATTGTTTGGTAACCACTACAGTATGTTTGTAGTGAGATGTATCAGTGATCGTCTGTTGCCGTGCTCCCGGTAAATTTACAACCCTATTTTATTACAATGGCTGGATTTAATTCTCCCTTGCTGCCACCGGGCTATACTCAGCTGAGCTTTCAATAATAAAACGCAGCTCAGCACTAAGCACAGCCAAGCATTAATTACATAGTGTTACAACTGATTTACTGTACTGCAATCTTTTTTCTGTTTCCATTTAGCAAAATATGTGTGAACCCTACAACACGCTTGTGCTATCTCTTATAGCAGATCCATTGTAAAGCTTACCGGGGAGAGATGATTGCTCTAATGAAGGAAATCAGCACGGCGGGCTAAAAGTAATCTTCATTTAATTAAGCCATCGGTGTTAGAGGATGGAGGCGCAGCTAAGAAATTCCTTTCAGTCTCCATTAACAAGCTTTCCAATCTGAAATCCTGGATGTATGGCTGGTCTGAGAAAGCTACTTAGTTATCAGCATTTTTCTAATTTTATTTGCAAACACTTTATCTGTAACCCTGCACTGTAACCCCACACTTCTCAAGGACTGGCGATGAGGGACACATGCCCTTAGAATTTGGGTTTGTGGGTGACAAGGAAAGGGAATCCTGTATACTGTGTGTTTACTGTTGTTGAGGTTAATTTCATGTATAACTGATATATAGGTGTATTAGCTATTCCCAGAAATCAAAACAACAAGCACTTGCTGATTTATTAAAATAATGTTCGTTTCGATATTTGATGTTTTATGAGGATATATTGCTCAATGTGAGGGACTAACGATACTGCAGTGGAAAATCTTTGCCAACACGCCTGACCTAAAAAGACTATTCATTTTCTATGGTAGCTACTGTCAGTCATTTCTGTCACGATGTGTTAAAATATGTGCTGGTTTTATGAACTGTGACAACCAACTTTATTTGACTTTATGATAAGAATGCTGAATTTTCCTATTTGCACAACTGGAGTATAACAACGTTTTTCACTTCAAATGTATTAGAAGTGCAACTAAACCTGGTAACACTTTAGTTTAGGGATCTGTTATAAGTGGTTATAAGCAATAGCAAAAACGTTGTTAAAAGTGTATAACAACTGTATTGCAAAAACAAAGCAACCCCATACAACTGGTGAGACAGACAAACAGACCTGAAAAGACAGACAGACTATATCCATCATAAGCAATTATAAACAATAGTGCAAAAAACAATGACAAAAGTGTGTGATAATACTCTTATTATTTCTGTTCATATTCTATAATTGTTAATAGCATAAGTGATAACATGTTTATATATTGTTTATAATCACTTATATCGGATCTCTAAACTAAAGTGTTACCCTAAATCTCACATACCTGGACATCATGGTCTTCAGTTTCCATGAGTGTGCATATCCTGAATCCTTATCCTCTATACTCCTCTATCTGTACACTGATGTAGAAATGCACCATTTCTGAGGCTTAACTGTGTCATTAAGCCTTTTCCATAGTAAGCATTCTAGTCTAGGGGTATGTGACTTTTCTCAGCAATCATTTACTGTAGTCAATAATAATAATAATAATTTCATTACAAGTATAACAGACTGGGAATAAACCAGTCAGTGTCATACTGTACCAAAGGATCAGCCAAGTGGAGCTTAAATCCCACCATGTTGTGCAGCTGTAGGGGTGAGAAATATCTGTAACAGAAGTGCAGACAGAGCCTTGGGCTGAGCCTCTAGCTGGAGCGTCTACTACTTTGCTCTTAACTCAGATGCACCCACAGTTTAAGCACTATGGCACTCTTAGTAGTTGACATTGCGTAGGCTACATTTTTTTTTCTACTGCATAGTACAGGTAGAAGTTATAATACGCAATGTATGACAGCAAGTGGCTATAAAAGTTAATATCACATTATATATATTTTTGTACAGAAGTGTTTTAACTAGTACACATGTATACATCGCTGTCAAACACACAATATAATACTACATTTTTATTTGTATTCATTTTCTGAAGTAAATGCAACAAGTAAACAATAAATGTTCATTTGTGTCATAAATACCTCAAGTAAACAATAGCTGTTCATTTTTTAACATCTATAATTATAAATCAGTTTAAATATAGGCCCTATGCCTTTTTCTAGTAGTTTACAATAGCTTACCTGAGCTGTCTATTATTATTGGTATCGGCTGATATGGGAAGATGACCATCGGCTATCAGTAGCGGCCAAGAAAATCATATTGGTGCACCCTTACAACAGCATTCATTAAGTTCTTATTTTAAGCATACACTGCTTCAAAATGCAGCACAGCATAAATTGTTTTATATCTATATCTATCTATCTATCTATCTATCTATCTATCTATCTATCTATCTATCTATCTATCTATATCTATCTATCTATCTATATCTATATCTATATCTATATCTATATATAGAATTTCCGGTTGCAAAATCCAGTCAAACTTGAATTTGTTACTTAACAAAATATTCAGAACAGAGCTTTTTGTAAAAAGCATTAAAATGATATTCTACTCACAATTCATCACTGGATTTAATGTAGCATCGAGTCTGTTGTGCTGCACACAACTCGGTTATCCTATTGTTCTTTTCAGATGTAACAAATAATAATAATAATAATAATAATAATAATAATAATAATAATAATAATAATAATAATAATAAACAAAACACAGTTCTTTTGAGCACTGGGAATGACTGACACAGTGTTCTTGCATCATTAGTATAATAAGCGAGTCTCACCAAACATTTAGTTCTGTGCTGGAAGAAATTCAAGCATGAATAGTGGTGTACATTATCAGCTAAAATAACAAAAACTGCTGGTCGCTGATTGTGTTTTTTTTTCCCCTTAAAGACATTTGAGGTACATTACATTTGACCATAACATAAAAAGGGAACACTAATTTAGTGTTGGCTAAATTACATCTATACTCTCTAGACATATTGTTGGTTTTGTGGTTGGTAGTAGAACTGAAATGTACACAAGCAATACCATTTACAAGAGATCCATATGAAAGTAGTGAGAATAGGAATGGAGAGTGCATTTTGTTGACTGTTACAGAATATTAAACATTTACATACCACAGCTGCAATAGAACACTCTTCACTATTCAGTTACAACCTAATAGGGCACCCACAAGCCTTTAAACACTGGAAACACAGTCATTAACATGTTTTTGTATCAGTTGGCAAATAATAGCCCCTTACCTCTTAGGCTGTATAAAAGAGGTTGCAATTTTCTGTTTTCCTACCCATTTGGTACATTTTTTTCTGGTGGTAATTGCTCTCAAGCATAAAGCAAAACATTCTGCTAATTATTTTTGTTATCCAACATTGTATTTTCAGATCTATTCATAAAGCATTAGTGCTCCCATGAGCACATTGTAGTCCTGTTTGCTGCTTTATGGAAATGTTTACTCAGTGTGTGTCAGTCAGGAAGAGTGAGCCAAAAAATCAATGGGTTCTGCATATTTTCTTTTCTTTATAAGGCACCCCTATAACATCACTGTTTTAACTTTAAACGCATTGGTCTTTATTTATCTTTGATGTTCTTCTTACTTCCAAAGCAGCTACAGTACATAATAATACTTTGGTATTTCACTAAATGTAAGATTTTAGTTAACATGGGTGACCACAGTCTGTTGGATTCTTTATCACATTTTTGCCCCCATGTTTTATTATTGAGGGTAATTAGAAACCTTTTGGTTAAGATTTGTTATGGGAGTTTTTGTGCTGTAGGGACATGCATTCTTTTTATAAGGCAAGCCTTGCATTGCACCCTGGGGGATTTTCCTTTAGGCGAGCAATAATATCTGGTTTGATCAGTGTCACCTCCACTTAGGTATGATTTAAGGAGTGGAGAATCAAATCCTATACTCTTACAATGCATTTATTAGAGGGCATACAAGTTATTCTTCTCATGACTGAAGAATATTACTCTAAAGGACTGTATTACCTAGATCAGTGGAGCAAAATGTACTATTATATGAGTACAGTATCTAATTGTGCTGGTGTCGTGGTAGTTTTACCTAATAAAATAAAGTACTGCATTTCCTCATAATTAATCTTAATATTTCATACTTCAGTCTTTAAAGTATAGTATCAGTTCTTGAATAATGCATATTGCTTTTTTCTAACTAACAGTTTAACATTGATACACGCTGACAAAGTAATAAATGTATTATAATTTTGAAACATTTAAATGGAAATGATAATATTTGATGGCAATCCATAGAAATACATATTTATGATGGTGTTGGTTACTTTTCATTACATTGCTGTTCATATTCCTTCTTGAGAATTGCAATAAGGCAGGTCGTCAGATTTCTAGCCCAAGCTAAATATCAAAGGCTATAGATAAGTGTTCTGCAGAGAACTTTTATATGTATGTGTGTTATTTCTTTGATACGGTTGTAAGCTCTAGTCTTATAAGCTCAATGCTAAAAAAGAAAACATTGTAGTTTCCTGAGAGGCTCTCATCATTGGATGGTCATAGTATTGATTTCCATCCCCAAAAGAGTCATTACTGCAGAAGAGAACTCCACAGAGAACAGGTGATTGAGTTCTGATTTCACATTGAATTCATTTAATCAGAGCCTCTACTAATGAGCATGCATTGGAAACAAGGCAGCTTGACTTGTCTAAAGCCCATATACCTTAAAGAAAAAAAACTGAACACATCATATTACTTCTTGCTGCTGTATTGTTTGCCAAGCTTTCTTTTCTCTTTGATTCTGTCGAAGCCTGTTATCCTGCAACAATGCTACAGCTCCAACCGATGTACTCAGTCCCAATACACTTCCTGTCTTACAGATTATAGGACCCCACTTGACCCCACATAGTTCATTAAGTAAACTTATGACTTACAGCAAGAACAATTAGCTTCCTCTTGTGAAAATAAACTCTCAAAAACAAAACTATTGACAGCAAAACATCCATGTGACATTCATAGTGACAAAAAAACATATTTTGCAGGTTAAACTGGAAAATACCTGAGGTGGTAATTTAATAAAGTGCTCCCCCATAAACCACATTTCAGTCTACCACATTTTACCAGATATATTCCTGGCCTTTACAGTACTTTACCTCTCTAAAGACTTCTGTTTTGTCTGTTAAGTTTTTTTTTTTGCATTTTGTGCCACAGACAGTCATCAATTAGTTGCCAAAGGAATCTGAAAACCCATGCTCATCTCCAGCACTGCAGCGTGCACAAGGGTGGTGATGTGACGACTGAGCAATACAGCGTGAAGCGGGAAGGGCTTGATAGATTGAACCACCTACAGACCCTGCAGCCTGTAGAGCTTGGGCAGCTGAAGAGGAGAATTGAGCAAGAAAAAAGTGTGAAAATGTACTATAAGAAAATAAATTAAAAAAAAAAAATCTCTATGGGGGCTTTAAACCATCACCAAAAGTTGAGTGCTATATTTGAAGACAAGCTGGCATCACTTTGTCTAAAGAGATGTTCCTCAAAGGAACCCTCAGGACTATATTGATTGAAGTCTGCATCTAATGGATGCAGGTGATCTAAGGTGTTTACAATTCCAGCAGATTATTATCACAAATGATCTTTTCAGTTGAACAACCTATAATTTGTATTTATACTCCATACAGAATTTGCA
Organism: Polyodon spathula; assembly: GCF_017654505.1. Taxonomy (NCBI): domain Eukaryota; kingdom Metazoa; phylum Chordata; class Actinopteri; order Acipenseriformes; family Polyodontidae; genus Polyodon; species Polyodon spathula. The sequence goes on from NC_054534.1 coordinate 35,003,069, forward strand.
TCTCAAAAGATGTGAGGGTTTGCTTTGTTTTGTAATAAATAATGACAAAAAGGATCCAAGGAGAGAGAGAGAGAGAGAGAGAGAGAGAGAGAGAGAGAGAGAGAGAGAGAGAGAGAGAGAGAGAGAGAGAGAGAGAGAGACTGATTTTGTTGGGTTCAGGCAATGAAAATCAATCAAGCCTTAAACCTCACTACAGTGCAGAGTTCTAGCCACAAGCTTCTACTTGTGCTGCAGAATTAAACAGTATGGTGGGGGCTCTTACTTCCCATTCCCAGGAACTGCAATAGCTGTATGACTTTTGTGTGGCTGGAATATATGTTTTTTCAAAGTATTATTCTTTAAACACAAGCATTTGACATATTTCTTACATTTGTTTCCTATTATTGATAACTTAATAAATAAATAATTTAAACCACTGCTTGTAGAATTGGTTGCTTATAATATTAAGTACTTCACTGCATGAATGTATAATAATAACTAGGATATCATTCTTCTAATGTAAGAATGTGCCACATTAGAAGTGTGTGGCTTTTTGAAAGAGGCTAGCTCTGTTTGGTTTTCAGTTACCTACAATGTGGTTGTACACTTTCAGTTTACTTTCCGAAACATACACTGTTTGACCTACACATTGCCTGGAGAGACTATGACAGTGTTAAGCCCCATGTTTGAATACCTTTATGTTACTTCACAGGAGGGAGATATGGCTAATGGAGCCAGCTTTTACCACTGCTTGGGGGAACAGCTTTCAGCTTTTAAATTGACTTTAAATAGACTTTAAAGAAAAGTAGTTTGCACCGCTGGCACACTGTGGCCCCGTATTGTCATGGTGGTTGATTGTGGCACTGTCAAGTATAAAGTATGGTTTCAGACAAGCTTTTTGCACTTTTGATTTCATGAGTAAGAACATTATAATAAGAGTGGTGTGGATTCTGCATTCTAAACTTTTGAAAGTGACCTTTAGTTGCTTAAAAACGACAGTTCCGGAAAATGAAACCATGTAGCGTTGCGTGCCTGCCAGTATGATGCCGTGGGGAGTTAAGGTCAGCTGAAGTGTTATATGGATCAGGGTAGTGTTCGAGCTGCAAAAGGAAGTGACTGTGCCTTGTTGGCAGTGGTGTCCCATTGAGAGCAGAGAAACAGGTGGATAAAAACATCTTTCTCTGCTTTGTTTTCCAGACATTTAAATAAAGCGTTTCATTATAACATGTCCCGGTCTAAATCCACAAGACACACGATGCTTAGTTTCCTGATTGCCTTTCTTTGGGACCATTGATAATACCATCAAGTTTAGAAGAGGTCGGGAAATGGATTTGCACTATTTTAAAATCCAGTTCCTACACTGAATTAGCTTCAGTACCTGCTTCACTGCCCTCATTCTATGATGTAAACCAGCCAGGACCAACATGGAGGAGATGGCTGCTCTACCATACTTATCAAAGTGAAGAAAATGTTTATTACCAGTTACAACTGCATACTGTGGAGCTGAGTACATGGCTGTGAAGCTCAATAAAGGCTGGGAAATGCATTAGAAACTTTTGCTATAGATTTATGGTAAATTACAAATCCTCAAGAAACGCCGCTCACAAGAAGGGTTTTGATAGGCAGCAATGATGTTTGATCAGTAATTGAAAAGGGAAAAAGGGAAGACTAGGGTAAAATAAGTACTAATACTTCTTGGTGGAAGCAGACATAAGACTTTTCCATTAGTGCCAGTCTATTGCTGACTGATTAAGTATTCGCTGAAGGGCCCGCACCCAGTTTTTGTTTTCTTTTTCTTGATATTGCTCTGAATATTTCATGATGATCCTCTGAAGAACATCTTGGCTTGTTCTCACACCTGCAAAAACAAATTGAATGATGATGAAAATGTAGCCAATGATAAAATAGAGCCAGCTGCTGTGCTGGTGATATTAATTAGAGAAGATACACAAGTTGTGCTGAGGAATTGTGCTCACCGTCTGCCCACTGACTGCTTTAGGTAAAAACAAGCTTGTAATATTCATAAATGGCATTCAACAAAATATCCAGGAATGTAACATACTATGAAATAGATCATTATATAAATTATAAAGTACAACTATTCAAAGACCCTAAACATTGATTATATTTACACCTGGGATATGATGGAACAATAATACCTGAATATGGTAGACAACGGGTAACTCACCTTACACAAGGGTGAGTGAGGGAGTAATTTTTGCAGTTATTTTTGTAAGAATAACATATGAAAAGTAAGAATTGTAAGTGTGGCATTTCATTTAGTAGAAATGAACATACACTATAAACTCCAGGAACTGAAGCAAAGAATTGGACTGCAGTGGATTTGTCTGCTTCTCGGTGCATAGCATTTACTTTCTTTATTGACTGATGTGAATCCTGTGGGATCTGGATTTTTGCTCAGCAGTGCTGTGTTGTTTGTTTGTTTGTTTGTTTGTTTTTAAGCCTATGTTCAGTCATGCTCATGAGTAATGGCACCCTTGTGATAATTAAAAAAATAAAATCGAACTTGTATTTTCTCCTACTTGGAAAATAATGATTTCAAAATGTATGTGAACACAAAAGCACACTGTTACATGTTACAGGGATATTTCATAAAAGCTAAAATGTCTGTGTATTTTGTTTGTTATACTGTAGATTCATCATTCTTGTATGACATTTTTTTACGTGTACAGTATTTGTGGACTGAATTTTCCTCCATGGTCTTTTCAATGTGTTCTCTGTTCCTGTCCCTTAGGGCCTTTGAGGCTTGTCACTCAGACAGAGTCTGTCTCATCCTTTGTTGGAGACACTGCCCTTCTGAAGTGTGAGGCGTCGGGAGAGCCCATGCCTTTGGTACACTGGCAGAAGAACCGTGAGGATCTCCCAGTGGACCTTGACAGTGACAGCCGTGTGGTGGTGCTGCCTTCCGGGGCACTGCAGGTCAGCAGAGTGCAGCCTCCTGACTCTGCAACCTACCGCTGCCTGGCCGAGAACCCAGGCAGCTCCCGGACCGGCAACGATGCGGAGCTCAAAGTGCTTCCAGGTAAGGATGTACTTGCTGTGTAAGAAAAAAACACATGGTAAGATAATGTGGTCAATAGTGAAAACTATAAATGAATTGTTAAAATGTGTGCCTTCCGTATGTAAAGAGACGCTTGGTAAACATTTGTAGTATAGTATATATATATATATATATATATATATATATATATATATATATATATATATATATATATATATATTAGTGGCTTGCAAAAGTATTCAGACCCCTGACCAATTCTCTCATATTACTGAATTACAAATGGTAATTTAGCAAGATATTTCAGTTTTTTATTTTTCTTAAAAATATTTCCCAACATAAAACCAATGTCACCTTACAATAATTGATTCTGAGTTTCAGTGTTTAAAAATAAAATATCAAACAGAACGAAATTTCAATGTACCATTTGTAATTCAGTAATATGAGAGAATTGGTCAGGGGTCTGAATACTTTTGCAAGCCACTGTGTGTGTGTGTGTGTGTGTGTGTGTGTGTGTGTGTGTGTGTGTGTGTGTGTGTGTGTGTGTGTGTGTGTGTGTGTGTGTGTGTGTGTGTGTGTGTGTGTGTGTGTGTGTGTGTGTGTGTGTGTGTGTGTGTGTGTGTGTATATATATATATATATATATATATATATATATATATAGTGAGCAGGAGACTCACCACACAGGCTCGCTCTGGTTCTTTTCCCTTCCAGGTCACGACCCAAAACACAGGATTGAAAGGAACAGCGCTGACGTGCACTTTCAATTACAGAAAATAAACACTGACTAAGCATTCGTCAGGGACCCACTGTAATAGAACCGGACAGCTAAGCTGTTTACCGGCTGAAACAAAAACACAATGATGAACACCAAAAAGGCTTTTACACAGTACCTTTTTACACAGTACACCATCAACCGTGCCCACCACACAGCAGCAGCCCTGAAGGGACTGGCTGCTCTCTTTAAATACTTGCACCTGGCTCTTAATTTACAATAATACCCAGGTGCCGGTCATAATTAACTAATAAAACAATTAAACAATTATGTTTTTGACAGGGAGGATATTAACCTCCTCTCTGCTGTGTTACTATATATATATATATACACACAGCACCAGTCAAAAGTTTGAGTACACCTGCTTGAAACCAAATTTTTCATGATTATCTATGCTTTTAAATGTATAAACTTGTCTATAAACACTTAATATTTCATTATGTGATATATAATCTGATAATCATAAGTGAATTGCATTCAAAAATTTAGTTTTTAAATGAAAATGTAAATCTTGTCAATTTCAATGAAATGGTCACCCAAAGCAAGGGTATTTCATTCTGGGCCAAGTCAGTTAAAAGTCTGAAATGTGTATAACATGGTGATAGAATACTGGCCTAAGTATAAAGCTGTCTTTGTTAGATGTTCTCTGATTTAATTAGCATGTTACCTAATTAACCTTTTGTCACCGATTATTGTTAACAGGTGAGGGTCCACGATTACTATAAATATAGGTAGCATAGGCACTAGTGTGTCATTCATGAATGTAAGGGAGAAGAAATTGACAAAATACGCTCAGTTAAGCAAAGAAATAAAGTCTGTAATTACTTTAAGAAATGAAGGTCAATCTTTAAGACAAATCGCAAGAACTTTGCAAGTGCTTATAACTTCTGTGGCCAAAACCATCACATTTTTTAAGAAATTGGCACTCATGAGGAGCGAACAAGGTCAGGCAGGCCAAGGGTGACCTCAGAATCAGAGAACAAGTTCATTCGAGTCACAAGTCTGCGAAACCGGTGATTAACAGCCCCTCAAGTACAAGCTCAGCTAAATGCTACTAGAAGTACAGCTGTTTCAACATCAACTGTTCAGAGGAGATTGCGTGAAGCTGGCCTAACTGGAAGAATTGCTACAAAGAAACCATTGTTAAGAGTGCAGAATAAGAGGAAGAGACTTGCCTGGGCCAAAAAACACAGAAACTGGATGTTTGAGGAGCGGAAGTCGGTCTTATGGACCAATGAGTCAAAATTTGAAGTATTTGGGTCCAATCGCTGAGTATTTGTAAGACGCAGAGAGGGCAAGCGCATGAGTTCTGCATGTGTGGTCAAGCATGGAGGAGGCAGTGTCATGGTATGGGGTTGCTTTGCTGGTGACAGAGTTGGTGATCTTTACCAGCATGGCTATCATACCATACTTCAGAGGCATGCCATTCCATCAGGATTCCGGCTAGTTGGACAGGCCTTCATTCTTCAGCAAGATAATGACCCCAAACACACCTCAAAGTTGTGCAAGAACTATCTGGCGAAGAAGGAAAGTGAAGGACAGCTCAATCTAATGACCTGGCCTGCCCAGTCTCCAGACCTCAATCCCATAGAACTTGTATGGGACGAACTGGACAGAAGAGTCAAAGCAAAGCTACCCACAAGTGCCCTACATCTCTGGGAATTGCTGCCGAAGAGCTGGGAAGGCATGTCGGGTGATTTCCTGCTGAAACTTGTTAACCGAATGCCTTGTGTTTGTGAGGCTGTTATTAAGGCAAAGGGTGGCTATTTTGAGGAATCCAAGATTTAGAGACAATTTTCAATTTCCTTAAACATTGCTTTGATACTCCTTATGTTTTGTTTTGTATATTGTAACATGTGTTTTCATTTTCAAGTATTTACAGAAAAGTATACGACGTAAAACATTGTCAATTATGAAAAAAACCTAGTTTCCAGCAAGTGTATGCAAACTTTTGACTGGTACTGTGTGTGTGTGTGTGTATCTATATATATAACATTTGGTTTCTTTTTGCTTTATAGAAGAAAAAAGAAGGAAAAAAACAGTGGCTAATGATCACATCAGAAAAGCGTTAAAATCACTGTGGTGTTTAAAACCACAACGTACTGTATTTGTTGACCTGTAACTTCAGTTATCAATTACCCACGTCCCATGCTGGATATGTGTAGCATTACTTTGTTTTATAGTCAAACATATGTGTTGTAACTGTGTGAAACAGACATACGGTACAGTGGTTGTGAGTTTAATTGCACAGCATAAAAAGTCACACTGCTCTTACAGTAAATCAAATTACCTTTAAACATACAACAGTACTATTTTACATTAATGTTCAGTGGGTCACTGTGTGATTATTATTTAATACTATATTTAGTGATGAAAATCATAAGTTATTAATATATATACTGTAAAACACAAATACAGAGTTTTTTTTTTAATTTATTTATTTTTATTTTTATAACAAACAAGGGATAAACAAAATGGTTAAAACATGTTTATTTTATTTTTTTCTCCCAGTTCACTGTTGCATAAGTTGATGGTTGTCATTTTACCATTTCATAGCATTTTAGTAGTATTTTCCATGACAGAAATTGTGGCTTGTAGAAAACACTATACTCAACCAACACAACTGCTACAGTGTTATTACCCTTTTAGATAGCAATCATGCATGTATTATATACCATGAGTCAAGGGCACAGGAACTAGGAGTGCTGGGGGTGCAGCAGGCCCCCTGTCTTTGCATGGCTTCCATCATATACAGCAGTTACAATTTTGTTGAATGGCTTTCAGCACCCCCACTTTAAAAATGAGTTATGAACACAGTGGCGGGTCTTCTTAACTGCTGTTGAGAAGCAGTGTTATATAAAGGCTTTCTTCTTTTGAATTACATTTAAGTTTATAGCAAATCAAAAGTTGGTTCTTATTCAATATTCCAAGCACATATTCCAATCACAACACTCTCCAGCTGTATTTAGTCCTCCGGGGAGTATTTTCAGATGAAACTGTTAATGTGTGAAGAGGGAGAGAGGGGCTGACTGGCTTAGTTGATTGGCATTAAGATACAAAGCCTTTTCACCTCTCGGTTGCTGGTTTGATAAACTAGCTCAGTGTAATTGAAGGTCATTTCAATCCTGGTCCTAGGGCCTATGTGAAATAATCCCTGTTGCTGTTTATTGGGCTAGATTCCATGTCACAAAACCACTATTAGGCCTCTTTTGAAATAAACTACTAGGAAGGTACATAAATCAGTGTCCTTAACATTGCATAGAGGTAGTGACTGAGGATTGAAACTCAGTCCTTAGGTTCAGTGACCAATGTGCTAGCTACGGCGTTCAAATAGCCAGGCTTCATTTGCACTACAAAATTGTTTTTGGATTGCTACCACAGTTTCACCACAGAGGAACCTATTGAACAAAATGTGATGTGGTTCTCAATCGATGTGCCCAGACCATTCCACTGGTGAAATTACCATACACTTTAACCATATCCAAAATGATATCCATCCTATCTGTTACCAACAAAAGCTTAACAAAGCAGTCTGGATTGGTTTAGAGTGGAATGTTGGGTTTGTTACCCTCTCACTCGCATAGTATAAATGCTCAAATGCCTAGAGTATTCCCTTTGGATTTATTTAATATCCTTCCAAATTAAAAGCAAACCATTGTCCATACAGAAAGTTATGGAGACATATTCAGATGAAACTGTACTATCACATTAGGATACTTAAGTTTCTGATTATAGCCATAAGTTTATTATTATTATTATTATTATTATTATTATTATTATTATTATTATTATTAATAATAATTCTTAAGACTATCAAGTGATTTCTGTCTCTCCTTCAAAGTACTATGTTGGTTCATTCTCTGTTTTACAGAGCCAGGCATTCACAGACAAATATCCTTCCTTCAGCAACCTTTTAATGTGGTGGCTTCTGAAGGAAAATATGCGATCCTGGAATGTTCTGCTTCTGGGTTTCCAATTCCAAGCTTTCTGTGGATGCGAGGAAATGAACTCATCCAAACAAGGTATGTGTTTAGACTGTGGTTAACTGTCTTTGCCAACACTCTATTACACTATCTTACTGAAGACAATATTGGTGAACAATGAACAAATAATAGCTTTGCTTGTTTTATAAATCATCAAAGCACAGATCTGAGTGTTTTCTCACAACAACCTCAGTTATATAGGCTTTATTATAATAACCTGTGACAGGCTAGCATCATGGCACATGCTGGTTACCGGCAGGAAAGAGACCCAGAAAGACAGCAAGTTGCAGTTTAAGAGCTGGTGTGCACGTTTATTAACAAAAATACATAAAGCAAGCAGGGCATGAGGGCCAGAAAAAAATGTTTAAACAAAAGAATAACTACATGTGGGCTGGGCATTAGCCTTCACCGCAACGTTACAAAACAGTACAAAGACCCACTCCAAACACCTCATCCCTGACAACTTACATTCAAAGTGAATTAATAAACTATGTATTTAACCCAACACCCAAACCACACACACACCTGTGCCATGTAGAACCTAAGTTCATTCTTTTTTTCTAGATCAAAAAAGTATTCCTTGCTGGGAGGTAGCAACCTGCTCATTAGCAGTGTCACAGATGATGATTCTGGAACCTACACCTGCATAGCGTCAAACAAGAATGAGAATATTAGTGCTTCGTCTGACCTCTCTGTTATGGGTAAGTTTGCCAAAACACCTTTTCTGTGGGCTGAAAAAAATGTTCTTCCCCTGATCAATCCAACATTGGTGGGCAAGTTAAACCAGGCCAGACTTATTAGCACCCTTGCTGTTTTTTAAAATATTGCCAATGGATCCTAAAAGGTTTAGCACATGATCCGAAGGAAGCCACGTCCAACAGAACAAGGTTTGTAGTTTGTCTTTTCTGCATATTGACTGACCCACCAAAGGGTGAATAATGCACTCCCTAGCAGCATGCGATAAGGCTTCAATCTAGTAAGAGGATATCTGAGACTTACTGCAACCCCCCGACCCCCCAGCTACACCATTAACATTATTAATATATATTAAGCTGGATGAGTATGCTGCACTTTGTAATAATATCGTTATAGCCACATTTTTGCATCACCCTATATAATTAACTAATTTTGCTTCATAAAGTCAAATGAAATCTGCTGAATAATGTTATGTTAACATATTGAATTACATACCGCTTTGTAGTTTTCCATATACTTAACTAAAAACAGACAAAAATGTAACATTTTGATATCTAACTTGAAATACTGTACTATTAGTATGGCTTCCGGTAGACATTTACTGTATCATTTTGTAGTTTATTTGATTACATGCTGTCAGAATTCTACATGATTCAAAAAGTGATTCTACTTTCATCTGGATTACAGCACTGGGGTTTCCTTTTAAAAATAGTCTGATGGATGCTTGTTCACTAAAGCTTTACCCGGTTCTTTCCATATTCTTTGACTTGCGAGCTGGCATGCAGAGAAGGTCTTACTACTCCCGTGGAAACTAAACATCTTTTGTTTATATTGAAGTCCTTGAAGACAGTTCAGAGTTATCTGCTGAATCAATAGCAGACCTAACCAGCTGCAGTGCTCCATTTCCCTATAGGGACCCACATTTTCACAGTGGGATTTTGATTTTGTTAAAATTGTAATAAATATTAAATACAGTATATACTATAAGTAAGGCTTTGCTGTTAACTTGTAAAATGTTGACAGATTTGTTATTGTTCTGTTTGGAGCCTTGATCTAGAAATATATCTTTATTAGAAGACACTTATCTGTTTGTAGAACTGAATCACATCCTCAAAAAAGATTTCTTACATTTTTTTTTTTTAAAACAATTATTTTTATTCATTTTCCAATTTTTCTCCCAGTTTTGGAATGTTCAATTATTATTCGACCTGGCTCACTGCTGCAACCCTCGAACTAACGTGCGTCCTCCGTAATGAGTGCCATCAGCCATTTGTTTTTTTTCTCTCTGTAAGCCAGCCGTGCAGCCATATTCAGAACTTACAGGGTCAGAAGACCACGCAGTGCCAAATTGCGTACAGGCCGGTCTGCAGGCGCCCGGCCAGCCAAAGGCGTTGCTGGTGTGTGGTGAGCCAAGGACTCTCCAATCGACCTCACCCTTATCCCTCCTGGGCAGCGCTTGGCCAATTGTGCACCACCCCCTGGGAACTCCCGTCCACGGTCGGCAGTGGCATTGCTTGGATTCAAACCGACGATCTCCAAGCTGTAGGCTGGCAGATTTCTTGATTTATGATTTTTTTCTTCCAGACTTTTTCTGTTGCCGGGCTAATTGGCAGGGTCTTTGTAAAAGTGATTCCCTGAAAATAGGTGGCAGATTATATTAGGCTCCGAGAACTATTTCAGGTCTTTTCAGTCAAAGAGCTGCCACCCTTCACAATGTTTTAAGTCTTCCTGCCTCCCTGTATTTGATATGGTTCAGTAGAAATTCTGTTGCTGGCTGCATTGGAATCAGGCTACCAGAATCCTGAAGGCAAATCATTCATCTTTGCATGATAACTGTGATAGGCCTTTTTTTTAATGCGCTGTCACTGGAAATGAATTGTATTTGCACAGGAACAAGCCGTGTGCTGTGAGATTTATCAAACTAAGCCTTCAGCATTTTTAAGTTTCTAATATCTCTTTGTAAAATATAGCATCAAGTCACTAATGTTCCTCTGGATAAATGTAATCTGTGTTACATAAGAAAGAAAACAAAGTTGGAACTGGGCCCTGCATTGCAATTGACAAGTTATTGGAATAAGAATGTGTTTCACATTCAACATGCTGCATAACATTCTAGTAGTTGGCACTGATTGACTGTAAGTTCCATGTATGTCTATAGCCTACAGTAAATGGTCTGGGGTTCTGAGATTCATAATTTTTCAAACTATGAGTGAGGATTGTGATCCCAGGGATATAACATTTTGTGTTCCATTGCACACTTTGTAATACACTGGAAATATCTATTGCATTGTATTTTATTTTATTGTAACCCAGGTCCATAAATTAGCTAAAGAGACAGCTTAGTATAGAATGATTCTTTCATGTCAATGGCAACTCTGTGATTTATAGCACCAAAAACTGCTGTTGAAATAGTGATTGAGATTGTGTTTTAAGGTAAATGTACCGATAATTCTATTGTGGGATTGCCAGCTGGATTATGTTTTTGGATAATGAATACTGTTAGCTGGCTGTAACTTTAATATAAACCATAAACCTTCCTATCTAAACCAGTAATATATTGTTGAAATTAAATTTAGTTGTTTCCCAGTAGAGAGACACAAACAGGTATTAATATGTCTGTTGTGGATTTTGCATTTTGCACTGGACATGCAGGAGAGCTCTTCTACAGCAATTCATTATCCCCTACACCAGCATACTAGGGCTCGTCCAGATAACAAAATACTGTTGGGTTCTTCTATCAGTTAATATGTACATTGGCCTTGTCTGTTATGGTATTCAAGTGTCTTCTTGTGTACTTTTTGGGTGAAGATGCTATTTCGTTATAGAGACTAAAGGTATATCAACTAGGTAATGTGGAAAAATGTTTCTTTTTATACCTTCTTTAGTGTCATATTGACTTATTATAAATCATCTTTTGTTGAAATAGAGAAGGAAAAGCCACTCGTTTCAGTTATTGTTTTCCAAGCAAGAAAGGGCTTATGCAATTACACTGAACAAAAATATAAACGCAACATGTAAAGTGTTGGTCCCATGTTTCATGAGCTGAAATAAAAGATCCCAGAAATTTTCCATACGCACAAAAAGCTTATTTCTCTCAAATTTTGTGCACAGATTTGTTTACATCCCTATTAGTGAGCATTTCTCCTTTGCCAAGACAATCCATCCACCTGACAGGTGTAGCATATCAAGAAGCTGATTAAACAGCATGATCATTACACAGGTGCACCTTGTGCACAATGCCACAGATTTCTCAAGTTTTGAGGGAGCGTGCAATTGGCATTCTGACTGCAGGAATGTCCACCAGAGCTGTTGCCAGAGAATTGAATATTCATTTCTCTACCATAACGTTGTTTTAGAGAATTTGGCAGTATGTCCAACCAGCCTCACAACCGCAGACCACGTGTAACCACCTCAGCCCAGGACCTCCACATCTGGCTTCTTCACCTGCGGGATCGTCTGAGACCAGCCACCCGGACAGCTGATGAAACTGTGGGTTTGCACAACCGAAGAATTTCTGCACAAACTGTCAGAAACCGTCTCGGAAGCTCATCTGCGTGCTCGTCATCCTCACCAGGGTCTTGACCTGACTGCAGTTTGGCATTGTAACCGACTTCAGTGGGCAAATGCTCACCTTCGATGGCCACTGGCATGCTGGAGAAGTGTGCTCTTCACAGATGAATCCCGGTTTCATCTTTACCGGGCAGATGGCAGACAGCGCGTATGGTGTTGTGTGGGCGAGCAGTTTGCTGATGATACCGTTGTGAACATAGTGCCCCATGGTGGTGGTGGGATTATGGTATGGGCAGGCATAAGCTACAGACAACAAACACAATTGCATTTTATCTATGTCAGTTTGAATGCACAGAGATACCGTGACAAGATCCTGAGGCCCATTGTCGTGCCATTCGTCTGCTGCTGTCACCTCATGTTTCAGCATGATAATGCAAGTGCTAGGGGAACTGCATTATGGGGCAGCTGGGTGCCATGACTGCCTCACAACGAAAGAGTAGTGTAATATTGCATAACATGTTTAAATAGATTTCAAAGTTTGTATGCATCTGGCTTTTGAGTGTGGGATACAACTGGTAGAAGTGGCAGCAGTGGAAGTTATCAAAAGCTTTTTAAAACCCATCAAGTGCAGCGAGAGCCTTTCTACAGCATTGGGAATCTTCTGTGGTCAGGTCTAATACCAATTTGGGGATGTTTAGTGCACTATGAACAGGGAGTATGTGTAAAAATAAAATATAGACTGTATGTATGTATGGCTCAGTATTCTAAAAGCTGTGGTCTTAGAAAAAAAGTAACAGTCTTTAGTGAAAGGTTAACTAGACTACCATGTTTTACATGCTAGAAATGAGATGCATTATAAATATCCAGTGAATAAAACTTACATTTCTTCTTGTCTCCACTCATATCACTTGAACACACTGCCTCTGTTCCTGCAGGGCCAGCTACGAGAGGGTCCAATCGTAGTGTTGATAATGTTATTTAGAGGTAAGAGAATGGATTTTAAAATCCTGGTTATCACTTATTTTACTAGGCCAACAGGTGCAGCAGGGAGAAGCTGTTCAGTAGAGTTAACTCACATGGAGGGATTCCATCTGTAGACCACACATCACTTTGAAAGTAGAACACATTGGCACATTAGTTCAGTAAAGCATTCTCTTCAAGACGTGTTACTTGGTGATTGTTGTTTTACGTTGTAGCAAAAAAAAAAAAAAAAAGAAAAGTACCTGGAGCCAAATGTACAGAAGCATTGTCTCCAGACGTGACACCAGGCATACTAATAGTGACAACACATGGTGTTAGTTATTACAGAGAAAGCGCTATTATCCACTGGGACCAAGGGTGTACACAAAAGCTAACAATGACTGTATAAAGAAATAAGCAACCTGAATTACCTTAAAATCAAATGTGGAGAGCTGTTAAGAGCATTTTCTCAATGACAACAGGGCTGAAGAGCATTGCAAACACAATGAAGTTACCAGGGTCTTGATTTTGGGGGGTGCAAATTAAAGACTGGATAATCCAAGTTTTACTGATCATGTCCTTGAAACCACATTTTTATTAGATTTATTTTACCTGATCAATACTACCCTGTGCTTTTCTAGAGAAGGTACTACTCCCCTGTGCTTTTAATTTTAATTCTATCCTAGAATTACTGTAAGTGGGAAGGCAACAGGTGTCAGACTTATGCCAAATCTGGTTATGTTACAGTGGTACACTTTCGTAGTTGCCTGTTCGCTTCCAGTAACTCATTATTTAAAGACTAACCGACTCTGGTGAGACTTGATCGGTAACTTCTGTAAATCTTCAGATTAGCTCAGAATCGATTAAGCATGAGCCTGATTGATCAATCAATCAATCAATCAATATTTATTTTATGTAGCACCTTTCATAGTGGACCACCATCACAAAGCTTTTTACAAGATATTGAGAAACAATACATAATATATTTAATACAGTGAAATACGGGGCATAGTACATTAAATACAACATTAAAAAAACAATGCAAACACATTCAATATAGGCATAACACATTAAATAAAAGGCTAGGATGTGAATTCTAAGCATTGTGGATGCATGTGTCAAGCAGAATCATACAGATAAGACTGAGCAAAAAACCTGAAATAGCAATTTAGACAACAGCTAATAACAGATACCAGGCTTAGAGAGCATTAAACATTTTATTGCTGACACTCCTTCAGAAAGTTTGCCATGGTAATTTTGCAGTTCACAATGGTTACGGTATACTGTAAATCCACTGTCATATAAACATGGCTTTTATGGTACTTTACTGAACAGTACTTACCTGTGATTTACAATATGCTGCTTTTACCATGGTTTACCACAATATACTTTTATAAGGGACTGTGAACAGGCTGGCTGTAGAGTGAAGTCAGGCCAGAAAGGAGTACACACACAGACAAGCAGTACTGGGGAAACTGAGATGCTGCGGCGCTCAATGAGTTTATTAACACAGAAAATAAAAGGTGGAACAAAACAGCAAACGGCACTTGACACCAAAATAAACAGACAAACAAAACGAGTAGACACGAACACACAGGGATGAACACTAAACATACAAGTACTGTGCTGGTCCTCCAGCACAATGTAGCAATTTATTTTATTCACTTCAACTTTATTTACCTTATTCTCCTCACTATCTCCCATTCCTTCGCCCTGAACACACAACCCCGAGTTGTCTACAGACCCATTTATATCCCATGCAGCAGTATCTATACACCAACATTAACACACCACACGCAACATATAACACACAAATACACACATGGGCGGGGTACATTGCCATGGGGACATTTCTCAATAAGGCCCCCCCCCCCCCCCCCCGTGCTTATCTAAGACAAATACTGCTCCATCTTATGCCTAATGTAGCATGGAATTCTGATCTGAGTCTGTTGGGTTACATGCAGTTTGCTTGAAGACTTGGACATCAGGGATGTGATGAGCAGATACATGTACTGTAAGCTTTGCTCTCTGAAACAGCTCTAAACTCAGATGTGACATCTTGTTAGGGTCCATTCCTAGAAACGATCAAAACAGATCAATCAGTAAATTGGTTCTACGGTGTCCAGCAAAAAGTTTTGCATCACCTAGATTGAGACATAATAAAAAAATAATAATAATAAAACTGGAAGCAGTAGTAGTAGTATAGTATTTCATGTTAGATTTTGAAATGTAATTCAATTTTTGTTCAGTTTTTCATAAAAAAACAAAATAGAAATTTACAAAGTGGTATGTAATTCTATATGTTAACATTGTTCAGCAGAGTAGAGTGGACTATGACATGTCTTCCTGTCTGGTTATGTCAATGAATTGAAATATCTCAATAACTAAAAAAAAAAGCTGTGCTGTATTAATAGGACAACATAAAAATACATACCCTATTAACATATATCATAGTTTGATATTTTAATCAAGTGGAATACATACTTTAGGCAATAACAGGGTTAATACATCATGCTGCCTGTAATTGGGTACTGGTTATAAGCTCTTATACATTCCTAGTTTAATGCCATGGATGTGTGAATACTTTCCCAGAGTTCAAAACCATGCTTTCTTTCAATTCATTGTTCTCAATCTTGTTGGCTATGCACAGCAGGAAGAGCCCAGTAAAACATTGTATTTTAATGTATCCATTAACCTAAAGACATTTAGAATGTAGCATGGAAGCTGTACTTAATACTTCATTTTTCTGACAAGAATTCATATAGTACAGTGGAGCGGGGAAAACATATATCCATTACTGACTTAAAAAAAGCGCCTTCATGATATCCTATCCATTGTCCCCTCCCCACGTTCCACAGTCAAAATTCACTGGAGCTGTGGTCTGTTTATACAGTAGTGGGAACAAAATCACTCTAGGCAGAGACCTGAAGGCATAACTATGTCAGCCCAAAAGCTGTAGCTTTTTTATTACAGTATCTTGACAAACTAAAGATAAGTAATTTGCTCCCACACTCTTCATTTGACAGACAGCCGCTGTGTTATATCAAGCAAGTCCAATAAAATGGACAGAGGTTTCAGCTTCACTGCCACATTGTTTTAACCTTTGGCCGTATCAGTGATACAGACCACAGACTTTGAATACTGGCTTAATGGTTGCTACACAGCTGTCTTCTATTTACCTGCAGTCAAGTTCCATTACTGGTGTTGTCAGGTAACTGCTCCACTGACACATTGTTTTAATCACTTCCTATATCAATAATACAGATGTTTTTCACACATCTGTTTTACTTCGTGTTTACAAACTGTTCCTCAGAGAT
This sequence comes from Polyodon spathula, assembly GCF_017654505.1. NCBI lineage: Eukaryota > Metazoa > Chordata > Actinopteri > Acipenseriformes > Polyodontidae > Polyodon > Polyodon spathula. The sequence goes on from NC_054534.1 coordinate 35,019,307, forward strand.
GCATTTCCCCTTATATTATGCCATCACTACCCTAGGGATGCTTTTTTTTTTTTTTTTTGTTAACTGAAAGAAAACATTTATAGGTAGCCATTTTTACCATGACACATACAGTATTAATAATGAATTCTCTGGTAATTTGAGAAACAAAACAAAACAACAACAACAACAAAAAAATAAAAAAAAACAATGAAATTGCTTCTTAGATTAACTAAGATAAAAAAAGGAGTTGTTATTCTTTTTTTTTGTCTTTTCATCTTTAAGAATGGTATTTGCTGTCTTTGTCACTCTTGACTCTTTGTGGCGGGCAGTACCCGAGTGTACTTGATAATCTTTCCACGGTCAGATTTTGCCCACAGCTATACTGACAGTCTGCTGACATTCTTGCACGAGAGACAGTGAGGAACAACACTGCAGTTGAGCAAATTGCAATAATATCCTCCTGGAAATTGGCTCGTGATCATTTTAGGGGTTGATGATGAAGCTTCCTCAAGCCCCCCCCCCCCCCCCCCCCCCAAATTCTGTCTTGTTGCAGATCGAGGTGCATCTCTGTTCACAAGATGCCGCTGTTAAAATGTAGAAGCACTGGCAGGCGGTTTGAAGGGCTCTGGGATTGATCATTCCTGTCAACACACCAGTCTGGGAAGGAAAGACAAACTATCGGTTTCTGGCTATCCAGAACTCCCTTGATATTAATAGGGTTCAGAAATCTACACTGTGACATGCTCATGCTTGTCTGCTGTTTGCTAGACCCTTTATAGCCTGTATATTTCAGCACAGTAGTATGTTTTTGACAACTGTGTTGTATGAATGTTTATAATCTCTTTAAAAGTCAAGGCCTAAAATCTAGCTGATCTGTTGAAATTACCATTTTTGGTCACACACTGTAAATAGTTCTCTGAGTAATGTAGTCATTTTAGCTTTTTTTCACTAAACAAAATGCTGGGGTTTGAGATCTGTCCTCCAAATCACTGCAGAAAGAGCAACTCAAACAAAAAAAACAAAGAAATAAAAAACATAAGAAGTTCTCTGGCTTTTTTTTTTCCGGACCATATCATGGATCGTTATTGCTGTGTTACCTGTTTGGCAATATGGGCAATAATCCTTGCACCATCAGTGCACTAGAGCGGCCATTTTGAAAAGAGCTTTGAAACAGAGTTATAAGTGTAAAAAGCTGTCAGGATGTTAACAATGAAAAGAAAAATTACAGATGCATTATTGAATTACTTTTCAGCGTTGAATGTTAAAACAAAATTGTAGCAACGTGTGGGATGTATAATACATATACACGATTTAAAAACCTTGGAACTTACTCAAAAAAAAATGACAAATTTTTATAAAAATTGGACTAAACCTATATATATATATATATATATATATATATATATATATATATATATATATATATATATATATATATATATAATTTGAATCTTATTTTTTTCTTCATTAGTATTTTATTGTTGGTTTTTGTTCTTAGCTTTGTAAAAAATACATAGATGTCATTGCTCCAGTGGTCCACTTGGGACTGCCCACAGTTTGAGAATCCCTGCTGGGTACATGTAGTAAGAAAGATTGTGTATTATGCCAACATATGTAACCTGAAAAATGTGTGGAGCAAAATACTACCACACAATATATTTACAATAAGTGAACATTTCAAAATAATTCATAATAAATATAAATTCCTGAGATGAATCTCACTGTGGAATCTGGAGAGGTATGTTTTTTTTTTAGTGTTATTATTAAAACCAGGTTAAATTCTTCTGCCTGGAGCATTCCTGAATTAAAAGACAGGCTGCAGAAATTTACATTTTAATTGAAGCAGGAGACATAACACGCCGGAATGAACAAATAAGATATATATCAGCTGGAGTGAAGAAACGGCTGCTCATTTTGTATTGCCTTCAGTCTGTGATCTTTAAGGTCTGCTGTTGTAAAAGGCGAATGTTGAAAAATGCATGGACATATTTATATTTATATAAATAAATAATGTGACGTGCATTTTTAAAGAGGTAAATCAGAGAATCAGCTGCAAGACAGCCACAAATATGCTTATGTTAATGCTTTGTAAGAATGGTATCAAAATAATAGGTTTACCTCGAGAAACTGGAGTCTCGATTTGAGTTTGATCTTTATGATAATAACTTGCGAAAGTTAGTAAACTGAATGTGAAGGTTGTTGCCATTTACTGTGAAAAATGTGCGCATTTTAGCCTTAGAGGGAACGCTGGTAATGTGATTGACGGGCCTGTTTCTGGGAGCAAAGTTATTTTAAAATTGGAGTTTTAAAGAACTGTTGCAGTGAATTTACAGAGAGGGAAAAGACTGATTGTTTTATTTTTAAATTGATCATTACAGCAGAAGTTGATTTGTATGAATTAAGACTCTGTGAAGTTACAATGCACCCATGAGGTACCAGCACAGTCGGAGCTACGAATCTTCAGTTATAATCTTTATTTATAAAATGGAATGTTTGGATGCTGTACGCTGATTGGCTGTTGAGGATTATTTACCCTGTAGTTAATAATACAATCTAATACTTATTTTTTCCAAAGCACAGTTCAATTAATAGCTTATCAATACACAACATATTAAACTTGCAATAAATGTACACATCGTTCTTTTACAGTTATTAAAAACGAGTGTCATTCCTTTCATCACATTTGATCTTTTCAGAGGCAAGACAGTGGACAAATGGCTAGAAATACAAGAACCAAACCACTGCTGAAAAAAAAAATTTAACAAGAGACAAAGATTTAACAAGTCAACGACTTAATGAAATCGAAGAAAATTAAAATTCTTGAGCAGCCGGTGTTTGTTATTGATTTGATAAAACATAAAAATGGTAATTAAGTTTGTCTTGAAAATGTAAATGATATGTTACGATAATTCTATGCTTCCGTGTGTAATTCAGCTGGTCAAGAGTACTCAATTTTTTTATGTTAGCCTCCGTGCTGGTTTTAATCGCTCCATAAACTGTGCTGCCATAAACCGCAATGATAGCCTGTTAGTGACCAAGCATTACAAATGCCAATAATCAATTTTTGTATTGGCTTCTCCAGGTCAGTGTTAGTAATGCATGGGTATTTCTCTTTGCCTCCTTTTCTGTATCTTTTCATTATCAACAAAAATACATGATTGACATTTTTAAATGCTTGGTCACTAACGAGACTAACACTGCGAATGACACCAGAAGGGAGGCTTCATTAATTTTAAATAATTACAATAAATGGAAACGTTGAAAACCTCCAGTTTAATGTTAACAATGAATAGAATCTTGCTGGAGGAATTATTTTTTCTCCAAAGAGGAAGGGTATATAATAAAATTGTTTGTTTTTTGAAAAATAAAAATTGCATCTGTTTTATAAGTGGGATTTATAGATACATGTACTGGAACACATGCAAATTATGTTGCAAATTATGTTGAATTGAAAATATATATTTTAAAAACACTGTACAATGTATCAAACAATTTTAAAATTGAATGAAAGATATTCTATTGTCCCAAATGGATAATACTGTCTGAGTATTTCTGTGTAGTCATAAATGTGTTTGTGCATAAGTGCATGTTTGTATACTTGTTGCAATTTACATTGGACATGAAGGAGATAATCGGGCAAAATGCATTCATCGTGAATAATGGAGGGTACCTAAAGCTGGCACTCTCTGTAATTTATTTTAGCTTCAGAATAAACAGTCAGGTTTCATAAAAATACAGATATTAGGCTCAAAGGAAATTCACATTTGTGCGCTGGAAATTTCAATTGCTGTGTAAAAATTATTTTGCTGTTTTCATGACTATATATCTTGTATTCAGCACTGCAGTGTGCACTTGTATAACGTATAGTGGATTATATGACAAGTGGTATCTCTCTGCTGCTAAATGTGACAGAATCCATTGGTCCAACAGAGGAGGAGATTCAATTTCTCATAAATGTATAGTTTTTGTACAAGGCCATACAAGTGTTTGTATTTTCAGATAAATAAAAGATATGTTGAATTTCCAAATACGGTTTGATTCCTCCTGACACAGCTTTTAAGAGCATTTAACCAGAAAGTCACTACAGCTCTAAATGGCCCAGTGCATTGCTGCTGTACATTATATTTTTCAAAGAACACCAGCAGCGTAAACAGATAGAAAAGTGTAGAATGACATGATTGCAAGAGCAGCATCTTTACTGCATATAGCCCTGGATTACTTGATGTTTAATCCATTCCCTCTGTTTCCACAGAGAAAATAAAAACTAACATATGGAGACATTAATTTTCCAAATATGGAAGAGATAATCTCCCATCATAGGTGAAACTGGCACCTTATTATACAACTTTGCTGTTGTTTTTTAATGGTTGTGTGCACCCCCCCAGTAAAATCCCAATGAACCGCCAGATGGATATATGGTCCAGGGATCAGCTCATTTTGCCTCCCCAGCGCATCAGCACACACAACGGCTGTGATGCTGGCTCCGGGGATCAACCCAATGCGGTCTCCCCAGCGGAACAGCATGACAACCGTCTGGATTGAGCTAAGTAGGCTACATCTCTGGGGTCTTCAAGTGGGCACCTTCCATCCTTGGTGTTTCGTTGAATAGCCCACGACACCTCAAGAGGGCTCAACAGTGATTCTGGCGTACCAGCATCACCCCCCTCCATCCCCCACTCAACTCAGCACAGCTTAATTACCTGTACATTGGCGTTGCTTTCTTTCTATCGTGCTTGAGATCCCCTTCCAGAATCTTTCCGTCTCAACCACAGCCAGTTGCTGCTCCTTTCTGCTGCTTCAGATAAGTTCTTCACTGTGCTACGCAACTCTTGGCCACTGAACCCGACGTCTGAGAAACCGGGTTGTAGAGTGTGCCACAAATCCTCGACAACCCACCTCCACTGGGTAAACTCAGACTCTCCATCCTTGCTGTTCCACTTCAGCAGCTAGATGAGCATACCGACGTTTCTTCCTCTCATATGTCTCATCCACAGCATCTTCCCATGGCACTGTTAACTCTACCAGATGAACAAGGTGTGCTGATCCAGACCACAAGACAATGTCTGGTCGAAGGTTAGTGGTGGCAATCTCAGGTGGAAAAATAAGCCGCTGACCAACATCTGCCAGCTTCTTCCAGTCTCTAGCAGCTTCCATTTGTCCTGGGCGAGGCTTGGTTTTAACATCTTTTCTTGGTGGTTGCTCTCCTGGACGGAGTAATATTGTCTTTTGTGTGTAATGCTTTCATGGAACTGGTGGCAACTTATTGGTCAGGTTACACTTGTCTTCCAATGCTAAGGCCAAACATCGCAACACCTGGTCATGGCGCCAAGTAAACCGTCCTTGGCTAAGATCCACCTTACATCCTGTCAAAATGTGCCTTAATGTTACAAGTGATGAACACAAAGGACATGAGGAATCTTCACCTACCCAGAGGTTTAGGTTCTGTGGTGATGGGAGAACATCATATGCTGATCTGATGAGGAAACTGATCCTGCTCTGTTCCATTGTCCATAGGTCTTGCCAGCCGATCTTGCGTTGTTCCACACTCTCCCATCTCATCCGTTCTCCCTGCTTGGCCTGGGAAACGGCCTTCACACACCTGATTGTCTCCTCCTGCTTTTGCACCTCATTGACTACCAGCTTCCTCCGTTGATCTGGGGTTGCCTTGTGCCATGTAGGAGGAGCTGAACTGAGACCAAAACTTCCTTTTCCATGCTGAACTTGTCCCATAATATCTCGATTCGAAGGGCAGCCTTAGCATCTTCCACAGCTTTCTTTGTCATCCATTTTCTTCCAGTTTTCAACACAGGTACTTCTTCCCTTACGCATTTGTTGCATGAATCTACTAATGTCATTTCCAGTCGTACTTTGGCGCACTTAAACTCCTTGGTTAGAGCAGAGATTGGTAGCTGCAATATTCCTTTACCATAAAGGCAGCGTGGAACTCCCAACCATTTCCTGACGTATGAACTGATTAAAGCTTCCAACTTCTCAACTGTTGTCAAGGAAACCTTGTACACAGTCAGTGGCCACAGCAGTCTTGGCAGTAGACCAAACTGAAAGCACCAGAGTTTCAGTTTGCCTGGTAAAGCGTTGCTGTGTATGCTCTTCAACCCTTCCACTGCTTGTTGTCTAACTTCTCCCACACAAACTGTGTCCTTTAGATTCCCATTGTACCTTCTCCCTAGACTTTTCATTGGCTTCTTGGACACTGTTGGTATTGCCTCACCGTTAATGTAGAAACTTTTATCTACTACTTTACCTTTTAATTATAGAGATGCTCCTTGATTTAATGGGCTTGAATTATATTCATGCCCATTTAATGTTATTGGTTAATTTGCCTAATAACTGATTAGTGCAGGCTACTGTTGTAGTCATTGTTTATCATGTCATCCATGTATGCTCGAATTGGTGGTAGTCACATTCCAGAAGCCAAGCGCTCTCCTCCCACTACCCATTTTGATGCCCTTATAATTACTTCCATTGCATGGTAAAAGTCGCTACAGAAATGGTACATCCTGCCATTATTCCAACTTCTAGGCATTGCCGTGTATTGCTTAATTCTGAAGTTGAAAAACTAAATTACAAATCTCCAAAGTAGGCTCACTAAATTTGTATTGTCATCGGTACACTGAAAAAATCTAATGCTGCCCAAAGAAGTTCATGTGGCACTCAACCATATGCATTAGCCAAATCCAGGAATGTCACATTGAGCTCCTTCCTCGCCTTTTTTGCTGATTGAATTTGTTGCCAGATTATGCTGATGTGTTTTAAGCATCCTGGGAAACCTGGAATGCCTGCTTTTTGTACTGAAGTGTCAATGAAGCAGTTCTTTAATAGGTAGGTTGACAATCTCTGCTCAATAATGTTGAAGAAAATCTTGCCTTCTACGTTTAATAGGGAAATAGGACAAAACTGACCGATGCTTGTAGAATTATTTTCTTTTGGTATAAAGACTCCACCTGCTATGCGCCATGCTCTTGGTACAACCTGTTTTTCCCATGCCACTTTCATCAATTTACATAGGATTTGTAGAACTCCAGAAGCACTCTTATACACTCTGTATGGAACTCCATTAGGCCCTGGAGATGATGATGCCCTTGCTTTTTTCACAGCTTGCTCTACTTCTTTCCACTAGGTGCACAGTCCTCAATTTGGTATTCGGGTGGATTGATAGGTGGGATGTCTGAAGGAATTGACATAGGCTCCTGCCTTTTTGAATCTGTATGTGTTTCCTCCAAATATCTCTCCAGCTCAAACTTAGATGATTTTAGTGTGCCATTTTTCTCACTGGTGAATATCTTCTTTACAATTTGAATGGATCTTTATAAAAGTTAGTTATTGCACGCTCTTTCTTTTTGTAGCGTTTCCGTAGGCGCTCAGCTCTGCGCAATGTTGCAAGCTTTTCTTTTATGACTCTTTGTAACAGATGGAGTCCCTCCTGACTTTGTTCTGCTTTTCTCCATTGCATCCTCAACTGCCTCCTTTCTCTAACTAAGCGTTCAATCTCCTGCTGCCATCTAGACTTTAACATTACTTCCCTTAATTTAAGTTCAACACTTTTCACTATATATCCAAGCATCTTGTTGGCCTTTTTTATAGCTCCCCCACATTGTCTAGACAAAGACATTATGAGTCAGCATAAAGTCCTAGGTCTTTTTCATAGATTCCTCCTTCAATTTCAGTAACTCCCATATGGCATTTATAATGCACATTTGTATTACCTGCGTGCAGTACCTTACACTTTTCTCTATTAAATGTCATTTGCCATGTGTCTGCCCAGTACTGAATACTGTCTAGATCATTTTAGATGACCTTTGCTGCTGCATCAGTGTTTGCCACTCCTCCTATTTTTGTATCGTATGCAAATTTAACAAGTTTGCTTATAATATCAGAATCTAGGTCATTAATGTAGATTAGGAATAGCAGAGGACCTAATACTGATCCCTGTGGTACACTACTGGTTACCTTGCGCAATTTTGAGGTTTTTCCTCTAAACAGTACTTTCTGTTTTCATGTTAACCACTCCCTAATCCATGTTCATGTATTTCCTTGAATCCCTACTATGTTCAGTTTGAGAATTAATCTTTTATGTGGGATTTTGTCAAAAGCTTTCTGGAAATCTAAAAAAAAAAAACATGTCATATGCTTTACAATTATCCATTGTCGATATTTCATCAAGAAGGTTAGTTAGACACGATTTCCCTTTCCTAAACTGCAGGCTACCAAGGGAATGTAGTATTGCTTATTAGTATTCTAATATGAACTTCTTTCTAATCAACATTATTACTTTGCCTCATCTTGTAAAAAAGTCGCTAATAAGCCTTGGTTGTTTCGAAGCCATTCAAACACGTTTATCTAATGGCTATGGTGGTATGATCTGAGCATTATGGTGTCGCTGTAGTCTGCAATGACACTTATTTATAAACCTGCTTAATCAAGCAGCAACGTGAAAGGTTATATCTGTGCAATACAAGTTCGGAGGGGGGAGGAAGTATAATTCAATCTGGGTTATCACTAGGGTGCTTGCCTGTCTGATCAAGCTGGTGATGCCAGGATGTGCCAGAAAACATGTTTGCATTCCTTTATCTCAGTTGTGCTATTTGATCACTCGACTCTTATGGTCAAGGTGTGCAAACAACGCAATTTGTATTAAGTTAGAGTATCAGCCTTATAAAAAAAAAATTGTTTGGTATTTCGGGGATCCTCTAACAGGTTTTGACCCCTGTAAAGTGTCTGGACTGTGTCACTATTTTGAAAATACTTTAAAATGTTCTTAGTTCCCAAATAAAGACTGCAAAAACTGTCCTGAAGTTCTATGCATTTGCATGTATGTAGGATACAGCAGATTGCCATACAGATAAATATAGCTGCAGTAAAGTGAGCTGGGTAAGATGTGCTTTTCAGTCTTGCTTGATATAGAAACAGGTGGAAATCTGTGCAAATCAAGGGAGCCCTCTATGTGAGCTTGCCGCTGTGAGGTCAGCTGTAACAACGTTTATCCCACTAGTTCTTGAAGACAGCTAGTATTATTTTATCTTTAACAGCCGTGGTAGAAGTTGTGCCCACGGATTGTGCCCCTTTGAATGCAACAGAATGGGATGTTTCTGCTGTAAAGCGATTAAACTCCCTTTCTCACCGTGTAATGATGGCACTGATCTGATGTGTAACATCTTGTTTCGTGTGAGGTCTGGTTAGCTGGCACTCGGTTTTACAGCTTGGTGGACTAAAAACAAAAGGAGAGGGAAGGTGATTGGCCTTCCTAATCAAAGGCATGGAACTGAGAACCAAAACCAGTGTTGGCTGGGCTCCCAGATTCCAACTGTAACCATTAAGTCTCACTGCTTTTTTATCTATCTATCTATCTATCTATCTATCTATCTATCTATCTATCTATCTATCTATCTATCTATCTATCTATCTAAAACATATGTTGCCACCCATATAAAACCTTTATTATTTGATAGATGTACATTTTAATGGCATAGTACTTATGTAATCACCTAGTCCCCAACCCACGGAGTTGGTTTAATACAGTCAGTATCTATTTATCTGTAACGTTTACCTTCCATATGTGTCTCCCAAATTCTTTGCATAACACCAACAGGCAGTGTACAGTTGTGTGGGATCTGATTAATTTAAATTGTTTAGCAGTTTTGCAAGTGCATCATAATATTTATATGAAAAAGACAGCACAAATCTTATTATTTGAAAGAATAATTACAATGTGATTACATATTAACTCACTATTTTTTTCAGAATGATTTGGATCCTATGAAGTTAGAATTATTGAATGTTATATAATGACTGATAAGTACCCAGTGGCGGTTTGTGTAAATATGTATGGAATTCAATTAAATCGTAATTACTAAATGGAGCAATAGATATATCTTCTTTGGTGTTATTTCAACTGTTACATTTTGTAGGTTTACATTTACTCAGTTTCCTGTCATCATTAAATTATGCAATTACTCCCCAAGACAGAGTTATGTATTTTTATTTCTGCTTCTCTGATATAACTCATTTTAAGAAACAAGAGAATGTTTCAATGTTAAGTACCAGTAAGAGGGTACATATAATGGAATAGAATGCTTGGGGAATGCACATAATGTAATACTGTACATTGACTGTAGAACAAATCTAGTAAATTGAATGCATAATTAACTTAAAATAGCAAGTGGGGAGTCATTATTTCCTGCAAAATAGATTGGGTTAGTAACATAACATTTGCCACTGAATAAATTAAGGTTTATATGAGACATGAATATTATTAATAGTTTGTGACAATTCCCAATCACTGATGGAGCATATGTTACACACACACACACACGCACGGACGCACACACACAAATACACTGAAAATGACAACAACCAGAATTCCCCAACTGCAATGACACACTAATGTGCAGTATACTGCAGGAGGCAGAACTTGTTATTTGTCTGACATTCTACACCATGGTTCTAAATTTGGGGGTTGTAAAACATGAAAAGGCTTGGAATACTGTGGAAAGAAGTACAATTTAAAATGAATCATCATGTCCTGGTTAAAATGAAAACCTCGACTGTATGCCCTTTTTAAAAAGCATGGTGAAGCACAAAGAGCTACTGTATGGCAAACCATGGCATAGTATAACCATGAGAGCAGTCTACTTCCTTAAGGTGTCGATTTTCAGTATTTGTATTTATATTATGGCCTCCATAACTGAACACAATGTATTGCTTATCTAGATTGTATTGTGTATAAAATTAAAATTGAAAGGGTGGAGACTTCAGCAGTGATCCCTCCTATGACAAAAAAAAAAAAAAATCCCAAGACACTAATTAAAGCTTTGTATTTTTTTGTATGGGTATTTATTGTTTGTACATGTGTAGATACTGCCATAAAAACGTTCTAGCGGTTCATCTGTAAGTATACAGCATTGCTAAAAGAAAATACAAAATTAGTAAGTGTCTGTACTGTATGTACGCTTTCATTATATTTATGATCACATTTTTAGCAATGAACATATACTGTATACCCACTGTAATTATAGTTCATATTAAGTATAGATTATACATTGCTATAAGATTTATCCCTGGAGACAGCTGGATTATTTGTAAATCTCTTAGAAAACCACATGACCTTTCTTTTAACCCTACCGAGTGGCTGCCTGGGAGTTATGCCCCTGATGAAATTAAATTACTGCTGGAGAGCACTTTACTAACTTTGACTATCTTTAGAAGAGAATCTTGTGGCATTTTGTTTAAGGCCAGTCTGAACTGTCAGCAGTCTAAGGACATTCACTCACAGGTTTGAAGCAGTTTTTTAATTGATGTCTTTTACTTTTAAATCCATTTGGATTCAGAAGTGTAATGTTTGTAATAAATCCTTTATGATTTAGTGTTGCAGTAGCAATAGCCAAGGCTTTAAAAACTAATGTCCTTGATTACTTGTGTACGTTTTGTAGGCTTTACTGTTACTCTCATGAAGTCAGCTTTTTCTGTGGCCTATACTAGCAAAGTGAAAGAAAGAAAAAAAGAAAGAAAGAAAGACCCTAATATATCCTGCATTCATGTAACTCTCATCGGCGCGTTGGACAGATATAGATATAGCTACTCGCAGGCATACCAACCTAAGACACTTGACCTTTACTTAAAATGAGGTTAAAAATGGTGCATACAATGGAATGGAATGGAAATGTTTTGATGATATTGGTACATCTATAATGCAACAATAGACATGTTTATTTTACTGTTTTCTTGTTGTTTTGTTAGCCTCTTTGTCCTCATGAAGACCCAGTAAACAGGAAAAGCATATGAAGGTACGCTTTGATATTCTTGGAGGTGGAAAGGGTGATAGAAAATGATATATCCTTATGACAAGAGCTATCAGATATTTACAGTGAGTGGCGATCATTATTGTAAGTGGTCTAACTGTTATAAAGTTCATATTAGAAAACAATAAATATGCAAGATGTTTCTGGAATAAATAAATAAATAAATAATATCATATACATTCTAGATCTTCTTTGTAAATATTTGGGCATGAATTGTCCCCAAAAATATTCATTAAACGAACACACATTTTTGGAAAGGATAATGGATTTGACATAAATAACATCTCTGTATTTGCGGAAAATTTTATCTTACGTGACAGATATGCTTAGACAGTGGTGTTTGAAACATTTGCCAGTATGAAGGTCACTTACTCATAAGCTATATGTTAATGGTAGCATCAAACTGCTGTTTCATGGTCAGTTACATGTGTCATATTGATTTACTCAGTGGTTTGTACATTAGGCTTCTTTTCTGTTTGTTTTATGTGTATTTAAAATACATGTAACTATAACTCCAGTCTAGTAGCATTGGCTGTGGATAACAAAAAGCAAGAGTTATTGGAAAGAAAAAAATAAGTCTTCAGGAATTCTGTACCATACCATAACCTTTGGAAAATTATCTAGCCAAGCTAGCTTTTGAGCAGGGAAATAGCAGTTCATTACCCTTGGAAAGCACTTCCTGTGAAGGTAGTGCATATACATTCAAACTACATTGTCATCTGATATTGCTTAGATCATATTGTGCTTGACGAATTCACATTTTTGCTGTGTGTGACTATAAGGTAAGTCAAATCGTGCACTGACCAATGTTTAATCAATTGAGGGTTAAAAAGGGTTGCATCAGACATTTACTGAATATGCAGCAATGTGGGCCAATATTGTATACACCAATTTCGAAGAGCTGATGACATCTCTAAATGAGGGAGGCTCTTTTTACAAAAATTGATGAGACTTTTAAGGAGGAAATTAAAAGCCCCAAATGTCAATGTTGCCAGTACTGTGGCAGGCTGTCAGTTCTCTGCTAAGCCTCAGGGATGACTTCTCCCCCAGGGAAGCTAGAATGAAAATGGGGGGGGGGGGTGACTCCTTTCAATACACGTAACAGATGTTTATTTAAATCAAATACAGCAAATATTTACATTTTAATAGAAAGACAAACTGGTTAGGCCCGGTTCTGAGATATTGCCAGTTTTGCCAGATAGATTTTGTTTTGTCATGTTAATGCTGTCATTGAAAAAGCAATATCAGCCTTATGTGTTTTCTGCACTGCAATCTTTTTTTGCGGACCTGTTCCATTGTAACAGACACACCTTAATAGAAAACGAACAAAGAGGCTTTTTTTTTTGCTTGCAAATGACATGTATAAATCCATTGGGTATCTATAAACGCCGAAAACTAATATTGCTGTTTTAATTGATAATTTCTTAAAAAAGCTCAATTCAATATGCTGTACCAAGAATAGCACCAACCCAGTTTAACAGCATACACCTGTGTATATCTTGTCTCTGTACTGTTAACAAGCTAAAAGTTTTTTTTTAAAACATAAAAGTACAATTTGGTGCTACAGATATTACAATGGTTCAGAATTAAAACAATAGCATGTAAACCATATTTAATTAAAGTGTCAGCCATGTATTGACTTCATTTTTAGGCTGCATATATTATTTTTTTCTTTTAAAACAACAAAGGTATCAATAGTTTTGGAACTTTATTGACTTCCGTATTGACCAACGTGAACAAACTCAACAAAGGAGTAATTAGCATAAATGTCTCTCTTAATTGTGACTGTATTAGTATGTATTTACAGATGATGTCCTGTTATAATGATTATGGTATTTTCATAATGGCACGAGCAGGCAGTTCACCTAAGGCAACAAAGATTACAGGGATAGTTTTTCAAGTAAACTTATTAAAGCTGCAATACGCAACTGACTTTGTTCTCTTCTTTTCTAAACATGTGTACATTCTGCCATGGGTTAACCGTCTGTACACTTGACTCCAGATAGACTGTACATCCAGCTTTAGATGCAGGGAATGGGATACAAACCAACATTAAAACCAAACTGTTGCAATGCTATTTTCTATACTGTAATAACAAAATAAGTGTTCAGATTTGGACTTTATTTTTTGGAATGATAACTTTCACAAAATATCAACATGTCCCATCACATCACTGAGAGTAATGAAAGAAAAAAAACAACAACTGCAAAATAACATTATTTCATCGCCAACTGCTAGACTTCTGAAAGACAATGAAAAGGGAATTGGAGAAAAGTATTACAACACAACAGAATAAAGAACACACAGCTGTTTATTGGGAATGGGTTCCCAAGTGAAGACAATTGGCAATTTGTTAGCAATTAACGTTCAGCCACTACCATGTACTCTTTCATGACTAATTTACCAAACATAATTTATAGATGCCTGTGGCAGTGCTTAGGCCTGCCCCTGTAAATAGTATGGTTTGCTTTGGGGTTTCTAAATAAAATATGGTTTTGGGTTGGGTTGTAAATAATGATGTGTTTAATTTGTTTAATTGGATGGCAGTGCTGGGAGGTTAGACCTACCTGCTTGCCTAATTAAACAGCAGGTAGCCACAGGTGAATTAAACAATTGACAATCAATTAACCCTGCTCACCTGCCTTTCAAAAGAGGCTGAAAAGGCTTTCTTTGTTCTTCTTGGTGCCGTGCTGTTTGTGTGTTTGGTGCTTTGTCTGCACAGTCTGGAGGTGAAGGACTTTACAGTAGGGATTATTTTAGGGGATTTTGGAAAAAAATTTATTTATAAATGTAGTCGTCGTCAATTTTTTAACCTAATTTCCTCCCCAGTTTAGTATGCCTAATTATCTGTATCCTCGGCTAACCGCTCGCCACCCCCCAGCCGACTCAAGAAACAGCGGCTGGAGCACGTATCCTCTGAAATGTGCTCCGGCCAATCTGTTTCGTACTGTGGATCCACAGCAATGCCACCAGACCTATAATACTGGAGGACAACACAGATCTGGCAGCTCCACTGCAGAACCACAGGCGCCCTATCAGCCACAGGGGTCACTGATGCGCGGTGAGCCGTGGATTCCCCTGCCGATCTAAGCCCTCCCTACCTGGGAAGCGCTTGGCCAATTGTGCGCCGCCCCCTAGGAACTCCTAGCCTGGATTCGAAAATGCGATCTCCAGGCTATAGGGCATATCCTGCATTCCCCGCGGAGCGCCTTTTCTGGATGTGCCACTCGGGAGCCCTTTAGGGGATTTCTAATCCTACCACAGTTTATTTAGTTTGTTAGGAAGAAGGTTCCTGGTGCGGGACCTCCCTGTGCAGCGGAAGTAGCGCAGGGCCCAAGCTTGGCCACCTTTTATTTCTTATCTGTTTTTGAACTGTTTTGTTTTTCCTTTTTGTTATTCATGTACTGCTAAGTATATATCCTCTGGTCCTAGGGCTAACATTGCTGGTACCCTAGTGGTGGCCACCAACCCTGCAACTGCTTAAATAAATAAAACCTGGACGCCTGAGTGGCGTTTCAGATACAAACCCTCTGTGTCGCTCACGTTTCTCAGCAGATACCCACACCGTAACAGTACACCCCGCTACAATGCCAAACTGCCTTTCACACAAAACTCTGCAAAACACATCAGGTGTATTTGGTCTGTATAAGAAGGAACACCATATGTTACCTGAATACACAAAAAGCAGACCCAACTTACATCTTTAGGTTAAGAATCACAGTGGCCCTTATAGAGAACTAAATTATAATGTTGTGGCATGATTAGGATTTCACTGTTGTTGAGTCACAAATTTCCACTGACATCTGATACAAGCTTTATTTAATACTTATTTAATACTTTTTTATATATGCCTAATAGACTATGCAAAATGTATTTTTATGGCATTATTATTATAGACTAGAAATTATTTGTCAAGTTTAACACAATTTACTGTGGGCTTTAAGATTTTACAGTATAATCTTTGGCCCCCATAACCTACTCTAAAAACAGAAAATATGACAGAAGCAAATTCAATAATCAGAATGCTGACTCTATTATTGAATGAGCAAGTGCACCTCCACATGCTGTTTGAAATACAGGACATAGTCCTTTAAGCATGTTAAAATATTTAGAATCATAAAAATGACTTGCTGATTTTGCAACAAAAGATACAGAATGAATGACAAACATGCATGTAATTCCTAATTTCACGTTGCAACATGCTGTTTACACAGTAGTGACAATAAGGACCACTAAACATAAAGTAGTGCCATGAAACCTTTTTAAAAAAAAAAAGAAGCATATGTGCAAAACAGATTGTGTACTGCTGGGCAAAAACAATTTTAACTTGGTCCCTGCTGGTAATACAGGCTGTTCTTCTGGAGTAAAGGATGGGTTTCACAGTGGTGTTCTCCCCTGATATATTTTTTTTCTCCCCTGTATTTCAATATATTGTTGGTTGGATCTTGGTCTCTTGTAAGGGAAAGGTGGTTTGTAATGTCTTGACAATGCAATGCATGACACTAATAAGTTAAGAAAACCTTTTTTTTTTTTTAACAATTTAAAAGGAGCTATGAAGTATATGCATGCAGAAGTACTTGAATTTCATTATCCCTCCTAAAATGATATATTTTATTATAGATTGGCATGCAGTAGTTTCAGTGTGGCGAGTTCTGACCTGCTCATCCTGTTGTCGTGGTCACATCATTTCCATTAGGGATTAGGCTGAATGATGTGATTTTTTTTAAATTTTATTGACAATTATGCCCTCCTTCAGCCTCTCAAATGGGCGCACTCACTCAAAGTCACAGCAGCGCCGTTTCTGCTTAGCTGGCTTTTCCTCCTGCTTTAGGTATTGTCATTTGTCAAAGCCCTTTTCCCCAACTGACGTAAATTGATTTTGAAAGAATGACTGTAAAGAGGCAAGGAGGCCAGATTCATACCGGGCAGAATATTTGCATTGCATCAAACTTTCTTCAGTCTTTGGGGGGAAAAACGTGATTGGATTTAAATTTAAATAGATACAAAAATATGTCTTGTTAAATTAAGCTTACATCAAATAAATAATAACAAAAAAGCATAATGTGAATTACCAAGAAGAAAATTGTTAATTGTGATAATTTATTTTCACTAAATAGACTTTTTCTACATTTTGTTATGCAGTACCACTGATCCAGTGAGGGTAGCCCCAAGTCATACCTAAGAGGAAAATAATGGCATTTGGTATTTAGTGGATAACTAAAGATGCAGCAACTCTAGTCCAGCCAGCCTTGAGTTTAGAGCAGTGGTGGCTGGTGGTCAAAAAAATGGGGAGGCAGAAACAAAAACAGAGGTCTTGGGGTCCCCTTAAGCCACCAGCAGCAGAAGAATCTTAGTATTCTATCTATTCTGAAATTGTGACAAAGCTGCTTTATTTTGAACACAGATCTCGGTTCCTAACACTCTTTGGTGGATAAAGCACTGTCAACAACTTAAAGGATGGGTTTAAACAGGATTCTTGGTTCTTGCATGTTTAAGGCGTAATTTCGTGAGATCGAACAGACCAAACAGAACTGGTCAACCTATTCTAATTGTTCGGTTGAGCAGCCCGGTCTGCTCGGGGAGCAGTTCTACATGATGAAACATGGTGGAGCCTCGCAGGTACAGCAACTCCCAGGGCCTGTCTTAGGCTGTGCAGGGCCCTAGGCGGAGATGATGTAGTGCGAGGTCCAGAACCCCGCACTACATCAAATGAGTGCTACAGTAACAACCGTGTCTTAAAGTCAATTTTATAGGTGCACCTACATAAGCTAACGTTAAGATACAGTAAATAATATTAATGATATTAAAATGTTCATGAATACTGTTTCAGTTTGTTTGTTAGACTTTATCATTTTATATAATTCACAACTTCAAAGCACTGAATTTCAGTCTACTTCAAACATGTCACATATTAACTTTTTCTAAAATGACCATGCCCCAGTAAGCCTATTGAAAAATACTGTAATGCCTGATTATAAGGGAGTTCTGACAGGTCTGCGGCAAGAATAGCCAAGCAGAAATAAATACATAAATAAAAATCCTCTTTCACATAAATAATAATCCCTCTTTCACACTCAGTGTGCAATGCCAATTTGCCACCACCCAATTAGTTTGTAGTGTTTTGTGTCACAGTAAATATTTTTAACAAAATGTACCCCATATGTAATCACACCTATATTTATAATATTTTGTAAAAAGGAAATTCTGCCACATCTCTCTCACCTAAGGCAAGACTCATAGCAGCCTGTAATATTATTATTATTATTATTGTTATTATTTTTGAAGAAAAAGTATTTGTAAATAAACATGAACTTAAAAATAGTGTATTTTAGATGTGGGTGATGCAGTTTTTATTATTATTATTATTATATTATTTATTATTATTATTATTATTACACTGTGTAACAATTTTTTTTTTTTTTGTTTTGTTCCTGGGTAGTAAGTGTTGTTTCCTAATTGCTTATGCCTCAAAAGTATAGAAAATGGCTATTATTCCCCACAAGTTTTGCTTTTGTGACCAGGACAGTGATATTTCAAAATATCACTATTTCCAATGGGAAAACGGGCAAATGTGTGTCTTTTCGTTCACATAAAGTCAGAAAAAAACAACATATGAATCCAAATTAACATGTATTTATACTAAAGTAATACAAAAATGACTACAGAAGATTTAGAAGTGAGTAGTTTTTCGAGATTTACGATTATACTGTATTTACAGTATAATCGTAAGTCTCGAAAAACTACTCACTTCTAAATCTTTTGCAGTCATTTTTGTTAATGTTAATGAAACAATAGCTTGTGAATTCAGCTTTGTATCAATGGATTCAATTTACATTAGCTGCAACAACTGATTAGGTTAAATGAAGAGGCTTGTGAACATTAAACATTATTTTACAATGTATTGTTACCTTTTAAGTCTACTAATTGTCCATATAACTTTCTGACTTGCTGAACAAAGATGTAATTGATATCTGTGCAAAAATGTGCTGCGACATGTTTGCTACCACATTCCCACACGACACGAGTATGTGGATGAGTGTGGGCGGGTCAGGTGAATAGTCCAAACCCAATGAGAAACTATCGTCCTCTACAGTTGCTAAGGAATAAAAAAGGAATAATAAAAAAAAAAGAATGTGTCAGTTTTCCACACCCCGATTACATAGCAAGATCTATGCCACTGCCGTCTTAAGACTATATAAGCTGTTGTGGTTCCAATTATCGCTGGACTGTCGTGCATTACTGAGTTCAGTGCGCCCGAGTTTTTATTTTTCGACCTTTCATGTATATGCAGAATTAACAAATACAAAATTAACAGGACTGAACCATCGTTTGGTACAGAGTACTGAATCATTATAGTTGCAAGTGTAGAAGTTCTGTACAGGTAGCTTAAATACATATTGTCTACATTGAAGCTTAATAATTAAATAATATAAGTTATTTTGAATTTCAGAGGGAGTAGTCGATAAATGTGTGTCATGACTATTGTTAAATACAGTTGATTACCAGTAAATTGTTACATTTTGTGTTGTTTATACTTTAATTGTATTGGTATAGAATGAGAGTAGTTTGCTCGTCTGTCACAAACAATATATAACGCAATTGGCACCACAACAAAATCTCAGCTTAGAGCAGAGCACAATACAAGCCAGTAGGGAAAATGGAGCTGGACGTAAGCCAGAATGGTTCAAAGATTGACCGTCAATAACGTTGGCTGAAATTCACACTGATCTGAGATCCTGGCAGACAACAATGCAAACTCCCAGTGCAAATGAGTTGCTCCATTCAAGTTTCAACATAATATATTGACTTCCTTATAACTGCTTTTTTTTCCTGCTTGTGCGTAGTCTAATCATTATTCAGCTGACATGTGTGTTTTCTTCTGTTTGCGTATTATTGTTGGGTTTATTAGGATTGCTGGTTATTTACCGTAGCTGCTAGAGAAGATAACACAAATGAAAGGGAAAAAGTGTGCATGTGTGTGTGTGTGTGTTTTTAGAGCTTTATTCAGCTGGTTTGCTTCTTTCAGTTGTTGCTTCACAACCAATTGTTTATGTGCACCACATTCATTCTGTGTACTACAGCTGTCAGAGCAGGGCACAGCTTTGCAGCCTCTTGATTTGGTTTTCATATGTCTAGAAATCTGCCAAGTCTAAAGCTCCTCCTCTTTGAATGTCTCGGAAGGTCCTGAGCCCATCCCAGTTTGGCATGATCTGCTTTAAACATCACAGTGCTGTCCTCATTCATTAGCTTAGTAAGGAATGAATGCAAATTAAATGATCCATGTGCATTTACACTTGTCTGCATTTGCAGGAACTCCACACTCGCTTTCTACACAGATTCTGTTACAATTTCACATTTCAATGGCTTTTCCTCTTAATCAATACATGTTATTGTTACCAAGTAACATTATACTTTCACAGCTCTTGAACTATGGATCAGCTTCTGACCTCTGTTAGCAAAGCATTCACCAAAGGATAATCAAGAGCCAGAAGCTCTGTACTGTATATGAAACAGTGGTCCCTGTTCACAAAGCTTCTTATGTGTTATTAAAGGGATTTTTTTCCTTCAAAGCCTGTTTTTATATTCTTGACTGTTACAGCTTCAATGGCAGCTTTGAACAGTTTCATGAACATACAGCATCATTCTGTTTAGCAAAAAGGTGTAGTTCCCTTGTATACAGCAATATACTGTTTGCTATATGTGTATAGCCAATACAGTAGAATACTTAATGGTTTTTCATACAAAGGGGAGGGTAAATCCCAACAAGGTTGATTCAATAACTACTCTTATCTGTAATGTGATATTTTATAATGTGATACTTCGTACTGTGATATTTTGTAACAATTGTAAGTTGCCCTGGATAACGGGTGTCTGCTAATAAATTAATAAATTAATAAATTAATAATAATAAGAATAAGAATAATAATAATCATTTGATTCTTATAAGCGGACCTATATGATTATAATTAGCAAAAGCATTGCCTCCACTCATCAGCAGTTTGTATACAATATACAAATGTCAGTGGTGCTCAATCACTGAGGACAATACATCATAACAATCAAAACAAGTCCTTGTGAATAAGTAACTTGATATATGATCATGATTGTATTTACTCAAGGCTGCAGAATCCTATTTTACTACAGTATACTTGAGAAGTGTGCAGTGTTACATGAAATAGCCTTTGAATTAAAATGACATTACAGTACAATATTTTATTGTCAGGACTACTGCTGCATTTAAGCATCTGTGGCTTGCTTTTTTTCAGTTGCAATACAAATCTCAGTGTTTTTCACAAAGCAGAGATACAAAGCTCTGCAATCCCCTCCCTCCTCACCGAGCTGCTGCACAATCCCCCTCCCTCTACATGCATATCACACAATAACAGTGCTGTACTCAGTATGTATTCAATGAATGTGTATTCACTTCATTAAAATAATGTTTCACTTACAGAGAACAAAAAAAATTATAATACCTGCAGTGTTGCAGAAACTGTTTGTTTTCAAAAGTTTTCTCTCTCTGGCATTTCTGATCCACTTCACAAGCGCTGTCTCAAACATAGGTGCCTTACCTAACTGCAAGTCTCCTTTGTTTTGTATTATGCTCTCCCTGTCTTTGAGAACCTTAGACAGTGTAGGTTGTGGAATGCCCAATATCTGATCTGCATCTCTTTGACTGGTCTTCAGAATACTATCGTAGCACTCCAGTAGATGGGGTTTTTCGTCTGCAGAAAGCGACTTTCTTTTTTTTGCCATGTCGACTCACACTTAAATTGCGCAACTTGCTTTATTTCTACTGGGAGTTGCTGCGGACCAGGGATTATACTGGATACATGCTGTGTACATGCCTAATCACGCTAGATGTTATCAAATTCAAAACCAAAAACAGCTTTTTTGGTTGTACACTTCATTGCAGTTGATACAGTATTGTATTACATGCAGTCAGTTTGCTCCAAAATTATTGGATTGCTTCATTTTTTACAAACTGTGTATTTTAGCATGGTTAGTATAAGAATGATTTTGTCCCAGTGGTGTTATATCAGTAATTCTTATAAATGAAGTGTACTGTATAAGCATGTAGGCCAATCTTGAAAACACAATTTAAATTAAAATGACTTCAACAATATTGTCAAAAATGGACAGAAACAAATCCATAAAGGTCAAAGGGTTGATTACATTTCTTGATTAGCCCTTACTTACAAATGTTTCAGAAAAAGGAAGAAAATTGCCACCTGTTACTATATATGATCATACCAGTGGCTGTGGTTCATGTGCCATCACGTACACAAATTAAGCCCAAACATAGAGAGCAGTTTAAATCAAAATTACTCATGTAATCCTTTTTTCAGTTGTAAAGTCAGTCAACACATGGCTTGCCATACAGTACATGTGTTCTGATTTTCCAGAATTATTTTTTTTTTTAATGCATTCATTTATTTATTTGTATCACTTCATGTGAGAACTGGATGATACTTCCTGTGTTTATGCTAAGGTTAGTCCAAATTAAAGAAACATTAAAAAAATGGACTATTGATTTTTCAACAAGTTGGATTTTTTGTACCCTTGTTCCTTAGAGTATATGGAGGCTCTGAAGCAGTGCATGATGAGTATAAAAGCGAACACTGTTCTTCCAATACTTCCTCAGCAGGCAGGATAATACAAATACATAGCTGGAAAATAGTTTCCAAACACTGACTATTAAATGACAATGAAAAGGGTATTTCCATATCAGGCTCCACAGAGACACACGCCAGTCCGGAACTATTAGCATTGTAAACAGAGAGAGTGGTTTGTTTTTTCTCCTTATGGGTTTTTCATCCATGACTGATCCCTAAATAGTCTGTTTAGAAAGGTCTGCTTGAACTGCTTTCCAATTTTCTTTAGCTTGTTGTCCTTTCTAAATATATATTTCTCTCTCTCTCTCTTTCTCTGGCAGTACCTCCGAGGTTTCTGAATTACCCCTCTAACCTCTACGCCTATGAAAGCATGGATATTGAGTTGGACTGTGCTGTCACAGGAAAGCCTGCACCCACCGTTCGGTGGGTTAAGAATGGAGAAGTGGTTATCCCAAGCGACTACTTTCAGATTGTGGTAAGTATATCAACATTTCAGAAACATGACTCAAACATTAAAGACTAGTTTTTGAAGCTGGGGATCTATTAATCCAAACATGTCTTTTATCAAACACGTCCCCAATGTAGCAGGAAAACCAACTTTAAAAACTAAAATTATTGCAGTAGTGCTCACCTATGGATCTTTCAATCCATCACAGTCCAGGACCTTGTTCTAACTATGCCCTTAATTATTTAAATAAGCTGTCCAGAGTATTGTTCTAACCAAGTCTTCAAATGTTTAATTAAACCAAGTAAAGGTTTTTAATTAGGTATTTATAAAACTCGGGGACTGTCTCAGCCAATCAGGTTCGAAGTAGAGCCGTCATTATCTAAGGGTAGATGCCCTCTAAAACCTCTAGAAACTTGCTTTGAATGGCAGCTCAAATTGAAAGCGATTCAGTCCTAAATATAAAACACATTTTAAAAAGGTTCTCAAACACAGAAACACGTGTTCAGTTTATAAAAGCAATACTATACTTTGCAGGGACATTATTTGGACAAACTGTTGCCATGGTCACTTACCTAGCACAGTGATGGGCAAAGTTGACTGTTTTAGTCCTGTTTTTTGTTTCAACCCTGTTCTAACCCTGCTTTAATTAAACCCCCATCCCTAAAGTATTTAGTTGTTTCTTTGTATCTGTTAACCATGGATTGAAATGGCCCTCCAGGAACGTGATTGGGAACCCCTGGTCTAGCAGGTAGTAATCTGTGTTGGAACCAGGTCCTGGTTTGGAATGCACTTAAAGAGGCATAGGTATCTCTGCCTTCCAGTGTAGGCCATTTTTCTCTTACCCTTTGCAAGTGTGTTATTCAAAAGTGGTTATAGAAGTTAATCATTAAAACATTTGTTTTGCAAGATTTGTTTTAGAACAACCATTACCTGAGTAATATTCTCATCTAATGGTTAGACTGTGTGAGACGTGAACCAGCGATTCATTCTGTCAAGTCATTAAAATTGAAAACATCTTTCAATGCGCCCAATTTATTATTACGTTTATTTGGTGTATCATTAAATAACTTTTTTTTTTTTTTTTTAAAGAATACAGGACTTTCAGCATTGTTGCCTGATAAAAGCTATATAATTACGAATCGTAAAAAAACCAAAACAAAACCAAAAAAAAAAAACCTTTAAAATTGGGCCCTTTTAAGCAAGGTATCTGAAACAGTAGTATTTTTTTTTAATGAATCTTAGGGTGGCAGCAGCCTTCACATCCTGGGTCTAGTAAAATCGGATGAGGGGTTCTATCAGTGTGTGGCAGAGAATGATGCAGGGAATGTGCAAGCTATTGCCCAGCTTATCATCCAGGAACCCGGTAAGTGATGTTCTACTAAACTTTACTTTACAGTACAATACATCTAATTTCCAATAAGCTAGGATAACAAGAAATGGCTGTATACTATACAACCACATAGTTGGAACATTTTTTAAATGCAGATCGCATGCACCTTTCTTTTATTGTCAAGTGATACATCTGAGTGTTCAAAATATGTAGCATAGAACTGTCCTATTGGTGAAGACTATGTAGCTGTAACTGCTTTGGGAATGTTCTCTTGTAACTGCTTTGGGAATGTTCTCTTGTAACTGCTTTGGGAATGTAAAGTCTGGGTTATCTTCAGTTGTTTCAATAATTTAGAAGTTCAGAATGCTTGTGGCAGTCTGTACGTCATGAGGATACCACATCACCGGGCACTGACACCGCATGTGCTAATTGTTCATTGATTCTTTACAGAAACAAGACCTCAATGTTAAATTGCCCATAAAATAAAAAGAATAGAGTTGCGAGCTCGGGACTAGATTCACAGGGTTGCTGACCCTTTGAAGTACAATATTTTTACATACCCAATGAACCAATTAGATCAGATATGTAGTTTGTTGCTTGTTTTATAACAATAACATTATTTGATTCCTTTCTGTAAATTGGCTCTAGCACTTAATCCGAAGTAGGTCTTGTGTGAAATCTCAATGAAAGGCCTGCTTAACTTGCTATGGTGGTTCTTTGAATGTGTTTAAATCTTGATCTGATATGCCTTCGTAGGCAGAGGTTTCTTCCTCTTGTTTAATTGAAGCCTAATAATTAAACACTGACCTAACGTTCAAAAGATGTCACATTCCCAACACTATGAGGTTTATTGAGGACATTTTCGTGTCTTGATATCTGTGAACCTTATTTCTAGGTTAGCTTGCCAGGGCATGTTGGTCAGGACACAGGAGTCCCAGCTTTTCATGTACTGCAATTCAACAAGTGGGATATTTAACATTTACAGACAAATAAAATATTGTATGATGATCTGCTTTTCAAAAAGCCCTTTACAAAAGGTTCAGGTGTGTTGGTCAATGAAGTTCATGCTTACCCTAATAAATTTTATCAGCAACAGCATCTTTTGTTTGTTCAGATCAGGGGTGTCCAGAGTTTACAGAGCAGAAGGCCGCACAGCAAGGCTACTGTGGGGCCGAGGGCCACAATGTGACAACATTGCATGAATTACCCCTTTTAGAACCTTTTAAGAGCATTTATTTGTGTCGCTAGCCATTTCAATATTTCAGCTGAATAAAGGACAAACTTAATACATTTAAATCATTTCTTAGTATTTACTCCCTCTGTCAATAACTTAACTCAAGGCATTAGCACTGTTGCCAGTGACAACTATAACACTCAATTCAATAAATTAAAAGTAGCAAATCATTTACTATATTACTATTCTTAATACAAGTCAATTTAAAACATACAAAACCAAAACTTCCAATGCGAGTGACTGTAACAGTAAATTCAATAAATTGTAAAATTAAATCATTAGCAGTGTTGTCAGTGACTATAATAAGCTATTCAATACATTGTGAAGGATGTCATCACCATCTGTGCACATGGTATGTGGGGTGGACTAAAAACAGTGTTTTTTACGGTCCTTTGATCTACAATCAATTACTATTGAGGCGATGGGTATTCTACATTTCCAGTCAAGTAAGTTGTCTCTGGCTGGGTTGAGTTATCACAAATAAACAATGCTCTATCCATCACCTCAACAATAATCAATTGTATTTTAAACTTTAAAGGAGAGTAAATGATGGCATTATTTTCAACAAAAATGATTGCTGCGTTGTTAATTCCTTGCAAAGACTCTCCACCCACCTTTTCCTCTGCTCACCCACACATTGATCATATGCTGCGTGTTTTGTTTCGTAGTGGGGTTTAACATTGTAGTCTTTCATGACTCAAATTGACTGTTTGCACAGAACATAGAGAGGTTTGCCCTTTGTGTCTGAAGTGTTCAAAGCTGTTCTTGCACTTTTAGGTTTTTTTCCCGCTGCTGCCATTGCTTGCTTAGCAGAGTTCACTAGTATCTCAAAAACTGGCATGTAAGTAGAAATTGTTGTCCCAGTCTGTCATTAGTGTTCAAGCATAGCAGAAATATATTCATATATTGTTATGCGAGTTCCTTGCCTTCCTGCCTGCTGCTTAATGTCAACAGACCTTTTGGGCACCTCTGCTGTAAAGGCCGCTGGAATTCAAGTGCTTGGCAGCTGCTCTCTTCATTGCGGGCCACATATGGTTCAATTGGACAGACGCTATGGGCCACATTAAAGGGGTTGTCGGGCACACTAGACTTAGGTGAAGAAATTGGTATGCATAAATAGTATAATAACTAATTTATGTCTATTGTAAGACATAGCCCACATATTGCCATAAAATAACTCTATAGTCCTTGATGTAAAATTTAAAACACTGTTTTGTGACATGAAGACATGTGTTGTATGCATTACTATAACATAAGCCGATATAGATGGATTTAATTAGGATCACAGTTTGTGTCCTGGACCTCAGTTAAAGCTGCTTTTATCTCAAAGTAAATACAGTGTTAATTGTACTCACCAGTCTATGCTTTAGTCATGCTTGTCATGGGATTGAGAACTGTTTTCTGAGGTCAAAAGTAGTGGCTTGGGAACCAATCAGGATGAGCTGGAGGACATCACTGTAACTGTCTTCACTCCCCTTTGGAGATGATGGATTACTTTTGCCCTGATTTTTAATCACTTTTCAAACAATGCAAACCTCATCCCAAAGGATCCCACAAAGGGCAGCATGCACAGATGGCAGCAAAACTTGTTCTGAGCAATTTAAGTGGTAGGACTGACCGCGAACAGAGGAGCATAGCCCTCGCTGTTTGAAATTTTGCCGCTGAATGGCCACCATCTATTCTAGGCTCAGCATGTGTACTACGCTGAACAGCTGTTCAGCCTACACCCGCTCCTGGAAGGCTGGGGGTTGCCCCTGGCAACCACATCAATCTCATTCTCACATAGGCCTAGACAATGACCTTTCATGGTAGCTATTTGCTGCTGGTGCAAGTAGTGCACGGAAAATGGGGTTTAAGCTCTAGTGCTTTATTAAAAGTTATTATGACCTGTTCTTTGATAAAAAGCAAGAAGTCTCCACATATTTATAGCTTCATTATCTAAAACAAGCACAATTAATTACCGAGGTGCAACTAATAAGGATGCAAGCATGGTGAGATTTTGCAACTATGTCCGTCTGTCTTTCAGTAAGTACAAAGCAAGAGAAAGAAATGTATTCTTCTGAGAGTGTGACATTTCTTTTAATAAAGCACATCATAGAGAATTCAAGCTTGACAGACAAGTTCTGTAAAGTGTGTCTCTAAAACATTCCTGGTATAAATACTGAAGAGCAGCATTTTGGAAGTTTACCACTTATTTTATAAATGTAACACCAGTTATGTTATATGGAAAAGCCCCAATTACCAATAATAAGCTTCAGTGCTATACAGCTATGTTTTTGCTTGCTGCAGTTTCAATTATGTAGATGTGAATTTGATAACATTGCTATATTCTTTCTAATACGAAATATGCAATCTGCGTTACAAAGCCATTGTTACAGCACATGACGTTTTCCATCATGTTACAATTTCACTATAGGAAGTTAAAGGTTAAATCAATTATTTCCACATGTTAAGTATTCCTTGAAGTGGAATCCCCTTTTATTGCATGCAATAGGGTGGTGTTCTGTGGTTCAGCAAAGAAATACAGCCTTATACAAAGTATGCAACACTGTGTGTAATAGTTATCTGTGCAGCAGAAAATACTATAAAGCACCAGTACTGTATTGCCAAAAAGCTGCTGTACTTAATTTTAAATAAGACATGAAAAGCAAGCAATGTATAGTTTAAATGTAAAGCTTGTACCCAGTGTATAATATCCTCAGAAAAATAATTGGGTATAGAATAGTAATTGAATTTGCTCCTGTATCATTAATTTATTTAACATCCCCTCTGAGTGGTTTATGTCACAAGCACTGCACAGTAAGTAATATATATTTCATTCCAGTAGCATTTTAAATAGCAAAAAACATTTGTATAGAAAAAATCACACATTTGAATCTCTCTTTGGAAAATAGCACACAGATTAATTAAATAGTTCTGACTACATTCAACTTCAGTTAATACCTCACATGTTTTCAAGCTTTTGTGTTTTTAAAAGGTGATTTTTTTAAATGAACAATGTGACTTAGAAGTCCCTCTGGCCCCCATAGACCCTGTTCAGTGCTGTCCTCAAATTTCAAGTTCAGTTTTCTTTGTGAATCGATCATTCTCAAGACAGTTGTTCCTTCACCAAAAGATCTTTATTGACTTCTCAGGCGACTCTTGCTGGGTGGTGATCATTTAGTAGTTTTGAGTTCTGTCGATTCTCACTGTTCCAGTAACCATCTCTACAGCGGGAATGTAGATGCAGCAAGTTATTGTACTTGCACCCCTGGATGGAGGAACTGTTTATTATATCAGTGGAACACTTGCTGAGAAAGGAAATGCTGATACTTAGGAATAGCACTCACTCCACACTGGTCTATTTATTGTACATCTCTTTCTCACAGGGAAAACAAAAGAGAAACATAGATGTCTCATTGGAATCACAAACAGCGTGACTTCAGATTATCGGAAACCTCTATCCTCTTTTTTTAAACTTTCACAGCACAGCCGAGGATCAAGTCAAGCAGCTGCTGGCAAATACTCTTGCCAGCAGAGGGGGCTCGAAAGTATTTCCATTTAAAGTAACTCCTGAAAGACAAGATTATGTTTGTTTAACCATCATTCTTAAACTATATTTTCATGTGAAGGTCATCAACCACTTGTTCTATTTTGTATACAACTTTAACATACAAAAAATATTAAATTAACTTGCATTTCTTATTGTACCTTGCCCATCAACTATTTATCTTCGCTAATTAAAACAAAAACACGTTATGCATATTTATGTAAATAACAGAACATTACTGAGTAAAACAGAACATGTATATGTTAAAATGATGAACGGCAAGTAGGTTTATACTTTTTAAGTTAATAAAAGTGAAAAATGTGCTCAAATCTACTTACCAATGCTTACTGAACCAGTTCTTAGTTGTTGTATAATGCTGATGCAACAGAAAGTGTGCAATGACCTTTAGACTACAAGAAATATTTCATATATACCTTTTTTTTATGATTGGGCACTGCCCTTCCTCCTTAAAAAAGATTCAATTGAAAGCCTATGGCAGCCTGGAAATACAGGTCCCCATGTGCAGCCAGCTGCGTCAGTACTGTGAAGTCTGTACTAGTAATGGGTGGCACTGGCACCCAAAGGTGGCATGGCAGTATTGATAGTTTACGGATGAAGGAAATACTGCAGGTTGATTTTGTGGGTTGAAGTTACAGTACTGTTGCTTCCTTTTTTAGGTTGACTGAAAACTAAAAAAGCTGCCATGAATGCAGTAGCAACTACTAGCAAGACTACATTGAACCTGTTGACAACTGAGACCACCATGTAAACCAGTGTGCCAAAAACTCAGATCTGTACATTTAAATTATATTTACATCAATTCTATTAGCACCAATAGAAAACTATTTAGCTACAAAATGCTCCACACATTTAGATGTGCCTTGCCTCTAAAGCACAGGACACTGCTTTGTAATTCCATGAATAAAACTGCCTCTCAAATAAAAACTCAAACATCATTAAAACCCATGATTTATGTAGCGGTTGCTGAGCAGCACATAAATATACTAATTGGTGAATGCCAATTAGCACTGCCTATGGTTTACACAAATAACAGCATCCTCTGCAGCATGAGGAGGACTTAACATAGATTGTTTGTGTAAACTAGACAACACCATTGCTGCCAGCACTAACTAAAAGCCTTGTTATTCTACACATTTTTTACTTCTCTTTTCATTTGTCTATTTAAAACAGATGTTTAAAGTCCTGAAGCATAATGCAGTGTCAAGACAAATACCACTTTAAAGATAAGTCATCACACTCATCTCTCATATCAGTGCATCTACTTCATAAATTACAGGAGTGCGTCACTCTGCTTTTATGTAAAGATCTTTGCCCAATGTGCAGATCATAATTCCTTAGTAATGTAAGTGCTCATGTAAATAAATGACAGGAGTAAACACGTGAAAATAAAAAAAAATCTTGACAGCCAAGCAACCAAATGCAGTTGCTTTAAATGGTTATGCTGCAGGCTGTGTATTACTTTGGGCAAATCTAATTTGTTCAAGTGAGAACAATGCCGCTTCAGATTATAAATGTTACATAATGCTGTTGTTAATATATGAAGCTTTCTTTGCTGAAGGAAAGAAAATGCTCACCCTAAAATAGACAAGATGGCATCTGCTTCCTTTTCTATTTCTTTACTTGCCTCACCATTTGCTTTATAGAATTTCGATTTCGATTTCTGCCATTTTTATATGTTTTTAACCTAACCACAAAACGGTTTCTTTCTATAATGTAGTGTTTCTGTACAACACAGCCTGTATGTAATTATAAAAGCCCTTATATATTAAATTGTGTATAAAATGTCTCCACCATGCACATCTATTCATTTTATAGGTCTCAAATGTGCGCTTTTGAAAGAAACACCTGTTGCAGCAAACATGCTTTTTCATTTCAAAACACGATATCCGGTGCTGCACTTCAAGGTCATTTCACCTGGAGAGTGAAATTGTTTCCACCCCTTCACTTGCTTTTCCTGTCAATAACCAATCAGCTGCTTCCCCTATTGACTGCCATGCTAGTAGCGTGCTTGAACCCAGCAGACACTGCAGAGGTAAAATGACCATGGGATAACCCCAGAATAAGACATCAAAACTGAATTCCCTTTAACCTAAAGTAGTACCTGATACCATGTCTTTTAATGAAAATAATGTTTCTTTTAAAATTGCACATTTGATATGCATGTAATGGAAGGGCAAAAGGGCTAAGATTTATGGAATTGTTAGCTACAATTACTTTAACATAAATATGAATTTGCTTTTACAACCCTTGCTAATGTATTCTACCGACAGGCAAAAATAAACATTCCCTTTGTTGACTTCTGTATTCATTTGGAGTAAGACCATTATTACGATATATTTTTAGCAAATTCAGTTAAATTACTGCATTTACAAACCACAGCCCTTTGCGAACTTGTTTAACATGAAATAATAAAACAGACACATTTTATTGTTTTTGTGTATACACTTCAGAATACATTAACATACTTGCGATTTTCTTAAGTTTGTCACACTATTTAATACATTTACTTACATTAATCTGATCTGGAAAATCTCTTTGTCAAACACAAGTTCTTACTGAATGGAGATCCCCCCTCACAAACACAGAATTGTGTATTTAATACATGTAGTAAATGTAAGTGTTTGTTTACATTTACTTCTGTTGGGATTGTATAACATACAGTATTATTTATTTACACAATAACAGTATGTTTCATTGTCTAAAACCTGTCGTTGGTGTAAAATGATAGTGATGTTTTTCAATATCTAAGTTATACAATACAATAACCTGGGAAGTAATTGAAATGGTGCTCTGGATAGTATTGCAGTATAATCCTTTACCATGTGGGAGAAAAGGATTTGGAAAAAGCCAGTTGGAATTACAGGACATCCTTGTTAGTCTCCTTTCTTGGACTCTCTTACATTGTAGTATATGGAATAGTTTTGAACCATTAACAAAGCTTAAGTTGCTGTGAAGACTGTGAAGTACAGTAAATAATTGTAAGTAGTGGCACCCTATGTAATGGTACCTGGTGTAAATTAGTGGTATTTGGGCATTGCATCTACCTCCAGAAAATAATTGTCTAAAACCCAGGTGAGACATTCCCATTGAGGAAGATAGCTAGTTTATGTAAAGAAAAAAGTTTCAACACTGACACTGACACAGTCCTGCATTATTCTTTGTTTGACTGTTTTCTTCCCACTCCTGGATAACCAGGCAGCCCTTTATTATTTAATAACTGTTTAGGCATTACTAGACAGATCAACAACACAGGGGGAGGTGTGTTTTTGTGTGGGGGGGTGACAACGATGCGACACCCTTGGCATTTTGCCTAATGCAAATCAAATCCATTCGACTCATCGTGTTTAATACAGACTGGATAGTTTAATATGGACTTATGTAATGAGCTTGCAAATTGATTCTGCAATTCAAGGCATCCTCTTTTAATAAGATCAAAGCAGACACTTCTCTTTCACTTTTAAAATGAACCTCCCCCCATCCACCGCCAGCCCACGAATCATATTTAACATTTTCGAAGCTTAGCCTTCTCTATAAGCTAACTGTCCCTTTTTATTTTACATCTGTCAGATCAAAAATGATAAGAGCAACCCTCATAGGGAAATTGGTGGAATGCAAATATCTTATCTCTGAGTGACAGAGAAAAATAGTCTGTCTCACTGGCAAGCTTCTCTCTCTCTCAATCTCTCTCTCTCTTTTTTTTTCAATTCGGATTCATATTTGCTTTATTTAATTATTAATTATTTAGACGTGTGATCCAAAGATAATCTGTAAATAACATTCTTAGGGATTCAGAGATTAATCCTGAGAGGTGTCTCTCCAACCCCATACCCCTCTGCCTCGCATGATGACCTGCTTGAAATTTAATTGTAATTGAGATTCTGGGATTCCAGATGGTAGTGGCAGCGTAGCAGTTCCAAAGCTTTTATCCCTTTGTGTTAAAAAGTTGGATTTACAATTATAATGCCTCTAATTCCCTTTTTAAAGCCAAAAGCCTTTTGCATGCTCAGATTGATGCCAGGAAATATGCAAGTCATAATCTTTTCTTTTTTTTTTGTAAACCCTTTTAATGAGGGACAACATTTCTGGAACTTTTGCCTTTGTTGTCCACAATATTTAATAGCTCTTTACTGAAGTGTTTGCTTGCAGCTAAAGAGCCACAGTCCCTAATTGCTGGTGGAAGAAGGGAGTTTAGAGTCCTAAAAGCCTGCTTTACTTCTTCCCTATTGATTATAAACTTTCATATTTTGTGTGACAACAGCACAGAGCCCACCCTATCATCCTATTACAATTGTTTTGTTGGCATGCAGATGTGCCCGAGTAGATAGTTTTAAAAACACAACTCTCTGTTTCTCTGATGAGCCTTGAAGCTGTAGTCATATATGAGTCACCCGAGGCACAGGCCTCAGTTAAAATCATACCAGTTCTTATTTATGAAGGCCCATTTATACATTGCTTTGCTGCAAAACAAAATGCATTTCACCCCTTGCTATATGCATAAATTAAAAGTCCCGCTGATATCTATAGCCTCTATGCTCTTTACTATCATTGCAGACTATAGCAACACCATACGGGGGTGCATGGGAAAGTGCCTCTGTGATTCCTCATGGCTGGTTATGGCCCTGTATTATATACATTATTTGATTCACATCTAAGAAATATAACCCTTTGACAATCAGGGAAGCTGCACAAAAAAACAGTAAAGAATTAAACATCACTGCAAATTCCAGAGGTGCAATAAGAGCTATCTGCCATGGACAAATAATGGGTGACTGTGACAGGGTAACATTACGGCCCAAGCTGGTTGCCAGCAGAAAAGAGACCCGGAGACAGAAGCCTGCAGTTTGGGTGCGGGTGCAGACATTTATTAACACACACAAATAAAAGAAAAAGGCCCAAGGGCCAAACTAAAAGGTTTAAACAACACACAGAAACAAATACCAAATAAACATTTACCCTTAGGCTGGGCAGTAGCCTTCACTAAAGGTACAGAAATCAAAGTACACCAAACAAACAAACAAACAAACAAACAAACAAACAAACAAACAAACAAACTCACCTAACTCCCTCCACCAGACAAAGGATTTATCCTTCCTTACATGTGACCACTCCCCAATTAGCATCAATTACCTAATTGGGGAATGGCCACATCTGTGATTGCCGGCAGGAATAGATTTACCCCCACCCCTGCCAACCTTACATTCCCACACACACACACACACACTATTTACAGCAGCAGGACTTCTGCCCTGCAATAATGACTGATCAAACTAATGAGTGTACGAGAGAATTGATTGTTGAAAATACTAGATGACTAGTTCAGGACAGGATCAAATATGTTACTGTTACGGCACTGAATGTGTCTATGTGTGGATTCCCTCTAGATGAAATAAGATAAGTACAATAAATATGCTTTTTGAACTAGTAAAAGCTGTTACTTAAAGTTAGATTTGTGTGAGGAATCTATCGAACTTCAATTGGATGTTGAAGTGAAACATACAAGGGAGACTCACATATATAGCGACGAGATACAGTGTAAAAATAATAAACAGAGATGGTCTCATTTCACGTGTGGTTTTGTGGGTTAATAATGATTTCAGTGGCTTTGGGCGTTTGTTTTCTCAATTTGTTAGCAAACGTGGTAAACAGTGTAGAAATCATATGAGAACACTGTTGATGCACAGGTTTAGAAATAGAGAACCAGAAACAAACATGCAAATCATTCACCAGATTGAACTTCATGACATTTATAACAATGTCGTGGCAACTTTTGCAGCCTGTTTTCAATGTTAGCAAATATTCCTTTATTATATATTTTTCATCCTTTATGTTATGCAAATAGAAAGGCAGTTTGACTGGCCTCCAGAACTGTGAACAGTACACAGTTGGTGCTGAACCTTTATGATCTGTACTTTATGAACTGATTTGTTGTGCTACACATGTTGCGGGTGCTGCTGTCAAGTAAATGCGAGCGAGTCTCAGTTTAACTGTTTTGAACAGGTATACAAATTAATAGTGCCTAGCTGACTGGTCCTGTCAAACTAATTACTCATCCATTGATCTCTTAAAACACTGTAACTCAACTGACCTACTGTAGAAGCCATAGACATTTCTTAGTTTACCCGTTAATTGGCAAGGCATCACACATCATGAGCCTGCTTTAGATTGCTAAGTCGAGGCCTGGATGTAAGCATTAACTGAAGCAGCGTCTCATCTGGGCAGCCCTTCTGTCTGCACTTAGTATGGTACATAATGAGTGTCTAAGGGAAAATCTCAGGTTTACTATGTCATCGCTTGCGTGGCAATTGTGAGCAATAGTATTGTCCACAACTTGTAAAATAAAAAAGTGAATCATTTGTAATCCTAAAGGTATTTCACTTTTTTTTTCTTTAAATAAAGAATATTTTTCAGGAAATAAATAAATAAAAACAAGTACATGCAACTGTTCAGTGTTTCATAGAACTTCTACCTGTGGTTTATATTTTTTGGGAGAATAGTTTGTTTTACAGATTAGATGAGACCAAAAACCATCTAAATTAAGGTAGGGAGTAAATTGACTAAGATTTATACACAGGAAACTTCCATGTCTGTCAACATTAGTTTCAGCAAAAGCCTTGGTGTAATATATTACAGCACAGTAAAAGTGAATTTACAATAATATTGATGTGCATATTCCTCGACAAACTATATCAGTCATGTAAATGAGCTGTCAAAAAGAAAACAGCAAGGCGAAACAAACTTAAATGCACATTATTTGCTGAGAATATTAAACATTTTGCAGCACAGTACAACAATAAATAAACCTGGTCAAGGTGTATCAACTTTAGTTGTAAAAGCTAAGCAATTATCCATACTTTATTTTACTGGCATGACATTTTATTACCCCTCCATTTTTTTAAGTCTCCATTTTCTTCATACAGTAAAATATGCTCACAGCCCCTCCTACTTAATGTGTATGGTTAACGAGAAATATGCTTTGTTAAATTCATGATTCAAGCTTGAAAAAGCCCCAGGATTATTGAAACAGCTTGAGGGATCTAGCCCAGGGAATAGGTACTTAGCACTCAAATGCTCATAACTTGACCATGTTTTAATTATTGACACCTATGATAATTTGCTCAGCCATCCACATCCGTTGTTCAACATGAAATGGCTGGTACAGGCCCTGCCGCTGGTAGGTCAGGCAATATATCCAACATGAACGGCACATGTAAATAGATGACAGTAGCCGATATGGGGTGATTGGCATTCATGGTTGAGCGTCTTTCTATTTTCTCCTTGGCTGCAGGAAACAGCTAGAGTACCTAAAAAATAAAGTGCTTCATCTATTAGACATGGCAGATTTGTATTCAGCGGTAAATGTCTGACCTTACTGAATCTCCCCCATCCATTCCCATCATTCCCACAGAGGACTAAAGGTTCTGCTTAACTTCTGCTCCCTGTCTGTTGCCATGGCAACATGCATGTAGCCAGTTTCAAATAAATAACTCCTTACCATTTTAGGTGGTGTCTGGTCTGTTTGGTAAGATGAACAATTTATGAATATTCAGTCCTGTAGTACCTTTCAGTGTTTATTTAATGTCATGTTAATTTGATTGTAGACAGATATTTCTGATACAGGAGTTTTGTTGTGAAAAGCACTGGATTACGGGTATGTGTTGATGGCGGCATAAATTGCAATGTGACTCTGGGGCAAAGGTGAAAGCAGACAGCCCAGCAGAGATTATTTATTTATTGGCAACCTTCGCTATTTAACCCCTATCCACACCACAAGACTAGATATCCCAGTCAAGCTGCTCATATAGGTCATTGCTAGACAAAAACCTATAAAAAAGAAATCTATAAGGGGCATGCAGAAACTATCACAGATTTTGTCTGTCTGGAGGTACTGCACCAAGTACTGTGTTACCCGGGGCACTACATTGGTTAAGACACATCAATACAGAGATCATATTCCAGTACATATAGCGGTCACTAAAATCCTATCAAAAGGCCTGATCTGTGTGTTGTATGCTACCAATAAACAGCAGTAGGTACAGTGTCTATGGAAATCTGCACAGCCCATGTGCTTCACAGTAACTTGTCAACTACTGTTGGTTAGTATAGACAGGAGGTTTAGAACTGTTTTTTATTTACCAGTTTGCTTTAAAAAATCAACAGAACCACAGATTAAACATGTTATTTGATAATGTACTAAATGAATACCTGTAACACAGTAACATGTTATCAGTACTTGTAGGCAGAAACTGGTAAACATGGAACCTTCCCAGTACTTTTAAATAAGCAGCTTGTGCGCCATTGAAAATAAACACAATAAAATGAAATCAAATAAAATCACGATATTTACTTCTGCAGCAGGATTTATGTAGCTCACAGAGACACTGTGTGCCTGAGGTAGAGCCAAACAGTGCAAGGTAAATTAAGTTTTATCTGACAAAGAAACAATGGGCCTTCTGCAATATTTATAGTTTGTGGTTTGGTTGTCATTTCACCTGGAGCATAAAGGGTTGTTATTGGGGAGTTGAAGTCTTATTCAGGAGAGAGACTATGAGTTTGTGTTAACCCTTTTTACACAGAGTAAACAAAAAACTGTAGCAATACTAGGAAAGGCAAATATATCAGCAACATTTCTCAGTATTAAAGCTTTTAAAATTAAACTGCTTAAATATCTTACAATGGTCAGGTTGTAACCTACAGTGATGCATTTTGAACATTCAAGACAACCTGGTTTGAATTTCTTCTCAGGGAACAGTGAGACATATTCCCGGGCTCTACAACACAGTGACAACAGTGCAAAAGAGTGGTCACTCATGCATTCCTACTGCTTTGTCTGCCTCAAACTGTTTAGTTCCAGCGTCCAAAAGAAGGGATCTTACAAGGGAGCCAGGGTCACCCAAAGGGAATAATATGTGGCCCTAATTTGTTACTATTAACATTTATTATTATTTTCGCTATATGGTGTCTGGTGTGTGTGTGTGTATATATATATCTATATATATATATATATATAGATATATATATATATATATATATATATATATATATATATATATATATATATACACACACACACACACACACACACACAACACATATAAAATACATGTATTTATTTTAAATTGGAGACTGGAATATATCTATTGATTTAAAAATACCAATAAAAAATTGCAGCGGGAGAAGTTAATTTATGCATGGTGAGGTACATATACATATGTAATAGGGATGTGGGTTATTCACTGCAAGACAGGGGTGATTGGAGAGAGACTAGAGGTTGCCACGCCACGCAGGTATGCAAGATTTATTTACAATATGTACAATTTGTATTGCGACTTAGTTGTAGTGATAGGTGGCCGCCACTAGGGTATCAGCAATGGTTTTCCTGTTGTAGTAGAACATACATAAACACAGTGTAATAAAAATAATAAATAACAAAAGGCAAAACAAAACACTGTTTAAAAGCAACTAGAAAAGAAAAGTTGACCAAACAGTGGTCGTGTGCTAGAAGGAGTATCCCGCGCCAGCAACCAACTGCACTGACATACCCTTGTATACCGCTGTGGGATTAAATTCCCTAAATTAGTGATGGTAATGAAGCTTCAGCTGGTTCGACCCTTCATTAACCAAATGAAGCAAACCGTGTCATGAAGCAAAAGTTCATTTGGTTCTGTTGAACCATTACACGTGACCTGTGACCATTCCTTTTAGGAATCCTTTGATTTTTCAGACATTGACATTAAAGAAATGTAGTGATCTTACCAACAATTTCCAATTTCTACGACTGTGTTTGCAATGCACTGTTTCAGGCAAGCTTAAAAGAACAGTGTTTGCAATATTTTTTATACATGTCATTTTAAAGCCTGAAATGATGTCCCCTTGCAATTAACTTTCTGAAGCTCGTCTTCCAAAATGCTATCTGATTGTCTAGTCCCATAAGGTGTCATAAAACTTGCCAAGCCAAGCTACAGTGCAGTTGTACTATTATTGTGTTAAACGTTAGGTAAAATACTTTAGAATCATGTTTAATTACATAACTTGTAGACACAAGTTTAATAGTTATTTTAAATAAGTTTCCCAATAAACCTGAAGGGTTTATTGTGTTTTAAATGAATATTATAAACTAATATCTATTTGAATATTATCCTTTGTATTAGGATGTGTTTTATATGCTTGTAATCGTAATTTTCTATAGAGAATGAAACTAAAATGTGTATGCTTCTCTAATGAATGTATGTGGCAAAGTGGTTGGTGAAGGGGGAACAGGTGTAGCGGTGATGCTTTGCAGGAGTGACAGGCAGACAATTGTAATCTGGCCAAAAGTGCTTTTATTGTATTCCAGGTCTGGTTACCGTAAAACATTAAATCCCCAGAAATAAACAACAATGTGTAAGGCACGGGGATAACAAAACAGGGCACAGTCCCGAACAAAAACGAACACACGGTCACCAGTCCTGGGTGAGTGCAGTCGTGCTGGTGGTGAGTGCAAACACAGGTATTTCTCTCGTGATGGTAGTGCAGTGGTGATCCGGATAGTGCTGACCCTCGGCGACAGCTCTGGATGTGTGCTTTAACTCTCTGGTGGTGCAAAAACACGGAAAATTACAACACAGACAAACACAACACAAAACACGTAACACGTCTTCCTTTTTTTATATGAGCGCTCCTCTCTCAGTCCTTCTCTCCACCAAATGTTTACCCAAAAGATGGAAAAGATCAGCGTTTCCCTGGCCCCTATATGTAATCCCGCATGACATTTTGGTAAACGGTGCCTTCTGCCTTCCTTTTACATTTCAGGTCAATACGGTCTTACAACAGATTCTTGCTTCTTTCCAGGCTGACCAGCTTCCCGGTCCCAGAAACGAACTGTCAGGCCAGCCCTTGCATATACTTCTCCTCCCGTTCTTTAGCGCCCTCACAGGTCGGGAGGGAGATTTACCACCAGAACTCATTATCTTTCTGTCACAATGTAACTAAAGATATATTGAATAGGAGGTTTAAATGATAAATGTAAAATCCCTTGATAACGAAATAGGTGGATACATTGCATTTCTAACACACCCTTTTTGTGTGACACGCAACTGTCTATCAAATGCTGTAAGCCAATGGAAGGACCGACAAGGACTTGTTTACAGTACAAGGGAACACCTATGCATTGTGTTATTTAAACTCAAAACAAGGATTTTCTTTCTCTCTGGATTCTCTCTTTTCTCAAAACATCTCATCGCTCTCAACTCATCAAACTCTGAAGTTCTTCAACAAAGACGCAATGATGTAATCTCAAAGCTGTCCCGGAGAAGATGGGCTCCCTCCGGAATGACAAAAGCTTTTGCCTACAGCCTTCACAGAGATACTACACTGTGCTGGTGCACAACTAACTTCCACAGAAAGAACAACCGTGTTAAGAAGACTTTGTTTTAAACATTGCACCGGCAGACTAAGTATTAAACTTATATTGTGTGTTTGCAGATAATTGAAGTAAAGCCATGCTTTTGATATCGTCACAGTCCGTAATGTGCGTATTTTCAACCCCATGCTGAACAGTGTACATGCGTACTTAGCCACTTGGAAGCTGGCACATGCATATGTAATGCGTGACAACCAAACAATGCATGATGAACTATTAAGACTATTATGCTTTGGTAAATCATAACATTAGCCGGTAAATGTCAGAAAAACTATCTATTTTTTAATAATTTCAGACATTTACCACCTTATTTGGTAAATGTTGACATTTACCAGTAAAACTTAAGATGACCAGATTCAGACTTTTACCATAACATATACATAAACTAAACAGGTTTTGGTCAGTAGAATTTAAAAAAAAAAGAAATTAATGCCATTCAATAGCAATAAAAGGGTAGGGTGTTGCTTCAGATAAATATATGCCAATTTCATTTCAACGGTTTGAGAGACAGTTCATTAATAGTACACAGTAACTCGGGCCTTCAAATCTCCTTGAACAGCTTAGGCCGTGGTTATGGATTTTTTGTGTGTCTTCTATGCTTGATTACATTTATGACTGTATTCACAAATTATAGAAAATAAATTCAGTCATTTTATTTAGTAAAGAATAGGAGGGGGAGGGAAGAAAAATTCTGATATTAGATTAATAAAAAGGGCAAAAAGAAGAAACTCTTTGAATTCTAAGCATGAATGCTGATCTAAAGATTACTGGCCAGACTATTGAAAGCAGTAACTGTAAAGTACTCGGTAACCTTTGGCATATATAAGCATATTTTTGTATTTGCTCTAATTGGATAATCATTCTCATCCATTTATCATACTTAATACTTACTGGACTTTACTCATATAAACAAATATTTGCTATAATTAGTCAAACTTGCTTTTACTTATACCTTACCATATTCTTTATTTTTCTCTTACTTAAATTTGATCTTATTGTACTTTCATAACTACTCTTATCTGTATTATGATATTTTAGAATGTGATACTTTGTACTGTGATATTTTGTAACAATTGTAAGTATGTTAAGAAATTATTATTATTATTATTATTAATAATAATAATAATAATAATAATAATAATAATAATAATAATAATAATAATAATAATAATAATGACATTCAGATTATTTCCTTGTTGTTACCACTTTGTCAGCTAAAGGAGAAAAAAGGGTAACATGACTTTCATTTAAACCGCCTGTGTAATGCATTTTTTTCTTTTCCTTTCTTTTGTTTTAAAATAATATAATAGTAATAACATCTCTATCTTTGCTACATCCAAAACACCACGGTACCCTATATAATATAGTTTTGTGTTGCATACCATAGTATTTTTTCATATGTATATTCTGTAACATAAGCGCCTCATTTGATTGTAGAATGGCCATGTATGCCGTCTTGGCAGCCCATGTTTGTTTGTTTGTTTTGCCCATCCCTGTATAAAGTATAAGAGGAGGGATGTAGGGGGAGGACTGGCAGATGGATGGGGTACAGTTTTGTCTTTATTTGAATATATTGTTACCCTCAAGATACCGAAGAAAAGTAATCTGGCTTTTGGGATTAGCTGCTCTCTGTCCCTTCCAGTGTTTCTCTAGATTGATTCTCCTGCCACCATATGCTTCTTATTTCTTTCTTTAAAAATCTCTGCCAAGAGATTATGACAAAATCCTCAAGAAGCATCCTTATCAGCCCCTGGATAACTGAACATATAAAAAAAAGGATTTTCTTTCAGATTACTTTCCATTTTCTTATATCCACTATTGATCTGTGGGGGAGCTGTGGCACTTAATCACCTGGAACTGCAACATGAAAGGCTTCTGCAATTGATCATTTTTTGTGTTTGTTACAAATGCAACAGTAAGGTAATTATTGGTGCACTATCTCAATTGAAAAACTTGGTTTAGAACCCTATAATTAACTCAGACAGGATCATTACAAAACACAGATGCTTTGTTTTCACAGGCTTCAAACTTATATTTTTTTTGATCTCCAAAAATATATACCTATAACAAGTGCACAATAAGACACCTGCTCATATTGTGCACTTGTTATAGGTCCGAGCCCAAGCAGGTAGCAGACCTGTAATTTCATTCTAAACGAGACTACATCAAGCTCTACAGTATAAGGAGCAATGTTACATCTAATGCAATGGATCAAGCAAATATATGAAGGGTTGACTTATTTAGTATTATATAAAAAAATAACATGCAAACAGATGCAAACAGATGCTTCAGAGTGTTAGGATACCCGGCAGTTGCTACAGTAAAAAAGGAAATCCCACAAAGGCAGAACATATAAATGGCTACATTATGCTGTAAATGTTTTTTACTCTGTAAGGTGGATAGCCATTACAGTATATAAAGTAAGTTGTGTAAGCTGTTTTACTTAGCTTTTGGGCATGCTTAAAGAATTCCTGGGCGCAGAATTAATTATTCTGCAGCTCAGACATCTGGAATAACAACAGGTGCAAATATACTTACAGTGCTCTAAATAAAGCTATTAATAGAATGATTAAAAAACAAAGAGGTTGCACTTTAAAATAGTGGCTGCAAATTCCCATACATTCCAATGCATTATGTGCTATTTCTGTATGTTCCATTTCAGTTCATTATGAATGTGTGGACATTTTAAAACAATTATCTTCAGAAACAGAAAACGTACTACAAAATAACAAGACATGTGTTATTCAGATATTACCCCTATGTAATGCTATTAAATTCTATCAAAATCCATATGAATATGCAGCCATTATTTTACAATGTTACCAATAAATATGGAAACAGAAAGGTATTGATTCCTTCATCTTCTAAATAGAATCACCATGAAGTCAAGTGACCACCCATCAAGGATAGGAAATTAAGGAAAAATGAAATCTTCAAAACCATAAACTTCATCCGTGATTTGATACCCAGCCAAGGCACTTATTTTGTCAATCATGATCCCATCACTTTCCTTTTTAGCTGATGTATGCAATTATTTATTTTACCAGACCTCTTTATTATTAAATCAAACATAACTTCCTTTATTAATAATGGTTAGCTACTATAACTACGTATCTACACATAGTTAAAGCACGTACCTTGGGCTTTTATAGTCTG
Organism: Polyodon spathula; assembly: GCF_017654505.1. Taxonomy (NCBI): domain Eukaryota; kingdom Metazoa; phylum Chordata; class Actinopteri; order Acipenseriformes; family Polyodontidae; genus Polyodon; species Polyodon spathula. Next base: position 35,062,831 of record NC_054534.1, read on the forward strand.
AGCATGAGCGTTGTGGTCATCCAGTCAACATGTAGGCCTATAAGTTGCCATTGCCTCATTGTGATGTCCCTGAACAGGTTAGGAGTGTATCTTTGTGTATGTGTAAGCATAATATGTATGGAAGCAACAAGGATGCTGATTGGAGCAGCTGAGTGGGGAGCAATTATGATTGAATAATGACCATGTATTACTTTAATTAATTAGTTGCTGAAATAGTTCCATTAATGGATTATTGTTCCACACATGGTTGTTATGAGGCAGAACTTTATCCTCTCCCTGTGAAATGTGTTCTGGGGTGATAAGTACTAGGAAAGGGTTAACAAGTTGTCACTGTTTAAATGATTGCTTACCTTCAGCCCTTGGTGTCATGGTAGAGGCCTGAGTAACCTCTGGGCAACCAGCTGGTGATAAAGATTCTAAATGGTTTGTGGTGGCAAAGCTGAAAGTGGTGGACAGATAGCTTGACCTCTACACTTTTTCACTTTCCAAAAGAGCTAGGTTGTTTAACATTTTTGGTGATTTTCAAAAAATAAAGGTTGTTTTTCTCTAAAACCAACCATACATTTCTTCACCAGGGCTTGTACGCTTTAAATGAGAGCTTTCACAATTGACAGGAGTGACAGCTGTTGAGTTTGATTGCCTACGTTTACTCGTAGCAACTCTAAACTGCAAAACCTGCAGTATAGTACTTGACTTCAAACTGTTTGTACAGATTGGGATTCTATATGGATAACCAGCAAACTACCATATACTTTGTACATAACTATCATTTTTCGTTTACTGATGCTCTACTCATTATCCATGCAATCCCTGAAGCAGAATCGATAAATGGGTTTATATTGCAAAAAATAAGAGAGTTCACATTATAAGCTCAAAGGCCTGTCATTCGTGGCTTCTTTTTGGTGTGATTTTTATAAATTATTTTCTAAAGAAGCTAAAAAAATGATACTGTCCAGCGGTACAAACCACTGCTAGACAGAGTTGGAAGAATGATTGCTGCAGGGTAAAGGAATAGTGGAACTATAAAATGAACTTGGACTTTAAAGCTTGTGCATAATTTAGGAGTAATGGTTCAGTATAGAAAAATAACTATGTTAGTGCAAGTCCTATAGAACCAATAGGAACATTCTCTTTTGGATGCTAATTTTGCAAGCAGGTCATATCCAAGCAATCAGTGAACAGGATCAGTGATGATACCAAGCCCCCCAAGCAGCTCTTTCCAGCGTTTAATCCACTAAACATGTGGCAAGCTTCAGCGAACATGCAGACCAATTTAGATTTTTGCATTTTAATGAAACCTTTAATAATGAACCCATTAAGGCATCATTTAAATACTGATTGGCTGCATTAGGTTAGAGACTGCTAATGAACCTAGGGGTGATTTCTTCTTAGGGAGAAAAATAAGACTGTCACATAAAACCAATATTGCTGGCTCTTCTTGTCTTTTGCTCTGGACTGTTGCATCTTTACAATCGAATAATATCCTGCAATTAGGGAAAATGGCAGCTAATTTTGTGAAAAATGTAGTGGTAATTTTGTTGCCTGAAAATAAGCTAAATCTATATTTATGTACTGCTTATGCCAGATCTGATCAGCCCCTTTGTGTAGGAAAATGGGTATAGTGTAAATGGAGGGGGATAGTATTCGTTCATTGATGCGTTTCTTCACAGAAAAATACATTTTCTAGTGCTAGTTAGGGAGTTGCTAGGCAGGTCGTCACAATGGACACTGGCAGCTAAATAGAGACTGTCGATATAATACTGTACAAGTAGGACTCTGGAGTGGGGTGCTGGGATGGAGAATGTGGTCAACAGTAGAGACTGTAATTAGGAAACTTTATCCACAAGAGGGGAGTTCCCTGAGGAGAAAATGGCTACCAGTCAGCATGAAACATTTCCAGTAATAAATGCTGCCTGGTTGAAACTTAGGGGATTTTGTCACCTAAACATATACTGAACTTTGGTTTAAGCTGAGGGTCGTTGTCATGGTCACAATAGGTATTACTGAGTGAACCAAATAGAAATAATGCTTTTGAGGGGGTTCCCGAGTGGTGCATCCAGTAAAGGTGCTCCACGTGGAGTAGCCTGGACATCACTGGTTCAAGTCCAGGCTATTCCACTGCTGACCACAGATAGGGGCTCCCAGGGGGCACAGCACAATTGGTCAAGTGCCACCCAGGGGGGTGAAGGGCTTAGGTCAGCCAGGGTGTGCTCTGCTCACTGCAATCCAGTGACCCCTGTAACCTGCCTAGAGCTTTGTTTTCCTCCAACACACTGTAGCTCTGAGGTAGCTGCATGGTGGGTCTGCAGTGTGAAAAAAAGCATCCAGCTGATAGCATACGTTTCAGAGGTCAACATTTGTTCATCTTCGACCTTCCAAGTCAGCGCAGGAGTGGTAGCGGTGAGCTGAGCCTAAAAATAATTGGCTATTCTAAATTGGGAGAAAATGATAAAAAAAAACAATTGGCGACTACTACATAAAAAAAAAAAATGATGCTTTTGCCTCCGGCACAGAACCGCTTCATAATACCCTCAAGCACAAGCAGGCAACATGCACTCTTATTGGATGTATTTGCATGTCTGATGTAGAAAAAAAAAAAAAGAAAACAATAAACCAACTGAAGCACATCGTAAAAAGATATTGAAAGCCAAGCAAAAACACAAATCAAACAAACAATAAACTTGTATGTGTTTTTTTCTTCCATACAAATGCCTATATTTTAAGTGTGTGCTTAAAAACAGTGTTTTTCTTAAACCTGTCCACTTTCTTCTTTCTTTTCTTACCTTTGTGATCATGCATTTTGCTCATGCACTTGTACCCTGTGCCTCTGTTCCCAAAGACCATGTGGAGGTGACCCCCACCCCTGTCCCCCAAGTGTGTACCCCTGTGTCTCCCACCTCTCTGACTGGATCCTTTCCTACCCCCTCAGTTGTCCCAAGCACCAGAGCCCTCCCCTCTGCCCCCAGAGATGTGGTCCCTGTCCTGGTCTCAAGCCGCTTTGTGCGCCTCAGCTGGCGCCCACCTGTGGAGACCCATGGAAGTGTCCAGGCCTACACTGTCTACTTCATCAGAGAAGGCACCAACAGGTAAGATGGATATGCCAAGGGCTTGTTAGACGCCATCCTTGCTTTCACTTTGATTTAACACCAAGAGTGTACAAAATATGGTTTTCAATAATACCCTGGAAGGTGAGAAATATGTCCTACATTAACATAGTCATAATAGCCACAGCTGCAAGATCACACACACTGACACAAATACACAATAATGAGATGTACAGTTTATTCAGTTTAACAGGATTTCAGTGCAACACATTGCAAAATAATAATAGAAAAAATACAAAAAACTGCACATATAAAGAGAAGTCTTTCAGAAGGATTAATAATACTCTAACAAAGGATCAGCAACAGTGTTATTTCTTTCCAAAATAATAATCTATTTTATGGGCTATGTAGTTACAATGCTAATGCTACTGGACACCGAATGCACTGTAAACTATATAAAAAAAAAAATGCACACACTAATTTGATACCCCACTGTGATAAATTCAAGTGCAGTCTGAAAGCACACTTATAATGTCAAAATGCCTGGGTTCAGTGATTATCACATGGGCACTTTGCATTGTTCCCATCAATTGCACCTGCAATAGTTTCTTCTGCTTGAATTACATACAGTGCCTATAGAAAGTCTACACCCCCTTGAACTTTGTTCACATTTTGTTGTATCAGTGCCTCAGAGTTTCATGCATTTGTTTCCACTTATCTACACACCATACTCCACATTGTTAAGGGGAAAAAAGTTTTTATTGAGAAAAAATATATTTATTAAAAATACAAAACTGAAAGATCATAATTGGATAAGTCTCCACCCCCCTGAGTTAGTACTTGGTGGAAGCACCTTTGGCAGCAATTACAGCTGTGAGTCTGTTGGAATAGGTCTCTACTAACTTTACACACCTAGATTTGGCAATATTTGACTATTCTTCTTTGCAAAACTGTTCAAGCTCTGTCGAGTTCCTTGGGGAGCGTTGATAGACAGCAATCTTCAAGTCATGCCACAAATTTTTGATTGGATTTAGGTCAGGGCTCTGACTGGGCCACTCAAGGACATTTACCTTTTTGTTCCTTCACCACTCCAGTGTAGCTTTGGCTGTGTGCTTTGGGTCATTGTCATGCTGAAAGGTGAACTTCCGTCCCAGTTTCAGCTTTCTTGCAGAAGGCAGCAGGTTTTCCTCAATGACTTCTCTGTACTTTGCTCCATTCATTTTCCCTTGTATCATGACACGTGCCCCTGTCCCTGCTTATGAGAAACATCCCCATGCCATGATGCTGCCACCACCTTGCTTCATAGTAGGGATGGTGTTCTATGTTGCGCTGTGTTGGGTTTGCACCAAACATAAAGCTTTGCATTTAGACCAAAAAGTTCAATTTTAGTTTTGTCAGACCACAAAATTTTTTGCCGCATTGCTACAGATTATTTTTTTGCATACTTCAAACAGGATTCAAGGTGGGGTTTCTTGAGTAATGGCTTCCTTCTTGCCATCCTACCATACAGGCCAGATTTGTGGAGTGCTTGGGATATTGTTGTCATATGCATACTTTGACCAGTCTTGGCCATACAAGCCTGTATCTCTTGCAAAGTTGCCATTAGCCTCTTGGTAGCCTCTCTGATCAGTCTCCTTCTTGCTTGGTCATCTAGTTTGGGGGGACGGCCTGATCTAGGCAGGGTCTTGGTGGTGCCATACACCTTCCACTTCATAATAATCGTCTTGACCATGCTCCAAGGGATATGCAAGACCTTTGATATTTTTTTATACCCATCCCCTGATCTGTGGCTTTCAACAACTTTGTCCCAGAGTTCTTTTGAAAGCGCCTTGGTGCTCATGGTTGAGCCTTTGCTTTGAAATGCACTACCCAGCAGAGGGAAACTATAGGAACTGAAGCGATAGGTTATATCTGAGGTAATTTAGGACTGCTATTACAAGGGGGGTGGACACTTATCCAGCCAAGCTATTTCAGTTTTTATTTTTAATTCATTTTCTACAGATTTCTAGAGTATTTCTTTCACTTGGAAGTTGTGGGGTAGGATGTGCAGATAAATGAAGAAAAAAACTATTTTAATGCATTTTAATTCCATTTTAATTCGGCTCCATTTAATGTGCTGTATATACAGGGATTCAGTTGTGCGGTGCATCTTATACTCTATGTAAAAACTAAAAAAGGGCTCCTTCTATTGAAGCATGAACATATTTTTCAACAGAAATGGTTAGATATAATACATATGGATGCAGTATATTGCATTTCACCGTTAGCCATAATACATAATACCTCCATAGTTCATTCAAAGCCAGCCAATGCTTCTGAGCCAGAACCACCCACTTATGTACAGGACAGACTGAACACGGTTCTATTCTTGCAACTTCTAACAGGTGTTCCTATTGAGAAGTAGTGTGGAGGTTAGAGGATTTGTGACAAAAAAAGTGCCTTGAGGTCCTTTTAGAAAGTGCATTGTATACGAGTGCTTTCTGAAGTGTTTGTCTAGTTGACTTAGTTTTACTTTAAAGTTTAATTTAATTTGAGAAGAAATGTCAATTAAACACCATACAGAAAACTGCTGGACTGCTGGAGCTATCCAGAATGCATTGCAAGCATGTTTCTGTCTCAGCTGCTAATCTAGTTGGCCAAACAGCGGAAAAGGCTTCAACTTTTTGAAAATTATATCTGGCTGGAAAAACATGTCAGCATCCAGCATTTTTCTATCGATTGCATAATACAATATTAAGTTAATATTTTACTTTGTGAGGCTGTAATATTTAAATTGATTCCTTACTGACAGGATCATTTTGTGTTCAGATACATCATGCAGCACCAGAGGATGTAATAGAGAAATAATCATCGGTTTGAGCCGAAAGAGGAAAAATAAATACGGTTTGCTAGTACATTATTAATCCTCATTTTAAAGAGAGTAGACAGGGGGCTTTCTGTTATACCTCAGGACCGCTAATTAGATTTTGAACATGTCCTAACAGAGTATCTTCTTACAAGAATGGTTTACATGAACAAGGGAATTAAATTCTAACACCTTGGCATAAGCAAGCTTCCATATTTCCTGATGTTGTTCAAGAAGAGAGATAAAAAATAAATAAATAAATAAATAAAATACATTTCTGACTGACTGTTTTTGTACACGGACACATTCATTTACCTCCTTTTGTATAATAATAATAATAATAATAATAATAATAATAATAATAATAATAATAATAATAAAGCATTCTTATTTATACTGTATTCTGTTTGTATACATTATGTGTGTCAGTAAGGTTTTTTTTTCTAGATCAGAACCCTTACAAAAGTAAGACATTAACAGAATTATATTTGTTTTTTTTTTTTTGTTTTTTTTCAAATGAAACTTTACATTGAACTCCCTGAACTTCAAATTAAGAGTCATTCACTCACAGTCTTGAGAAACAAAAAAGTGAAAGTGAATCTAATACTTATTATATTATTTTGTTTTTACAAGTCTATTTGATTGACTTTTGCACAAGTGGTTGCCAGTACTGAATGCTGTTCTTCTTCCTGTTCTATTTCAGAGAGAGAGCCACAAACACCTCGCAGTCCGGCACCTTGCAGCTCACAGTGGGGAACCTGAAGCCCGAGGAGACATATTCCTTCAGAATAGTAGCCTATAATGAACAGGGCCCAGGAGAGAGCTCACAGCCTATCAGAGTGTCTACTCAGCCTGAATGTAAGTACCAACACAAACAAACAAATGTAAAGCTATGTTTTCAGACAATTCCTTGTGCCTTATTTAAGCTATTTTATACTAGGAGCATTTCTCTGCTTGCAGAACCTGACAAAAGGTAAGTTGCTGAAAGTCTCCATATTTGACTTAATAAATACTAATACATATTGATGTGGTACAGTATTTGAGGTAAATGTTATAACAGCAGTACTCAAGTAGTCCATGGCAACAAATAATAGCATAAGGTGTAAACTGTGTTAAATGTTTTAGAGGCAAACACTCAAACAGTACATTATTTTTCACCAAATTTGACAATTTTGATAAACGGTCATGTACAAGTATTTACCAAGAATTTATAGGAATCCTCCAACTTACTAATAACAGAAAGCTTAACATTTATTATTAATGCCGGAATTAAGGACAGAGTGTTGTTAATACCAGTGTTTAATTTGAATAATAATAATAATAATAATAATAATAATAATAATAATAATAATAATAATAATAATAATAACGATTGCCAAATGTTTCAACATAATATAATAATAATTGTCAAATGCTATTTCCACCCACACATACCAAAGTCCAGAGAAGGGCACTGACGTGTTAGCAATCAAGTTAGAGCTTTGAGAAATAATCATCCATGTCACATGAGCTGGATTTTGTTTTCTGTGTCTCTGTATTAAAATATGTTTGTAGACTTTTTATTCTCTGTTATGATGGGCAGCACATTGCCACATGGTGTTACTCTAAAATACTGTGATTAATCCCCTATCTGCTTAAGTCTCTCTTAATCTTTTCATACCACGGAGGAAGTGTTGCAAGTCATATAGCTGGATATTAATGAGCAACCTGCTGGAGATGTAAAATATCAGAACAAATGCATTATTTAGAGTCTATTTTTATCACTGTCAGTTTCAGTCGTCATATTTTGGTGATATTTTAAAACTCAGAAGTTTAAAGCACCCCTTTGGCCACAAGAACTGGGATACATTCCATTGATCTAAACAGTGGTGGATCTAAGACTATAAAGTAACCAATCACATTTTAAACTATGCTAATTTCTGAAATAGCAGACATACAGCCTCTATACACTCTGAGATTATGATGCGTAATATTTTGCTGAAGAAGGTAATGTGAATCCAAGGCAGGGGTTAGTAAAGATGTCAATGTTCCAAAAATTGTAATGAACTAGCAGTAAATGAGTAATGCATTCAACTCAGGTATATGGAAACAACACATGCATAACTAGAAAGAAAAATTACAAAAGCAAAGATGTCCATGTGATAAGTTGGCTTGTGGTGACGTCAAACCCAGAAGAAGTAGCACACACAGACAGCTCTGAGTTATGAATGAAATGAAACAGCTTAATTAATAAATAAAAGGTTTTAACAAGCAAAACATTTTACAAAACAAATGGCATGATGGCCAAAACAGACACACGACAAGCGAACAAACACACGAACACTAACAAACACTAAACAAACAAGAGTCATGCTGAGCTATGTCGATAAACTACAGAGTTTTCTATGAAAAAACTAATCTGGTCTCTTTATTGAAAAGCATGTATTTACGTTGACAGTAAAAACCCTGAGGTTAGATTGCATGCCGTTACCTGAAAGGAAAGTTTCATAAATAAAGCCATAAAGTGCTTTTTGTGGCTACCAAGGACTTTATAAAAATAAAAATATTAATAACTCAGCCTTGTTTAATAGCTGGCAACCATAACTATAGAATCCCAGCACTGAATTAAAGTTCAAAAGAAGAATTCATATAATATTACACAACCAAATCTGGTTATCAGTCGTCACGCTCAGTAGCTCAACACCACCATCTTCATCTATATGAAGCTGTTATGTGTGACTAAAATGAGCTGTGAAAAACATATGGGCCTGCCATATACAGTAAGACCACTGATCTATTTGATGACCAGTAGTTGATTCCTGGAGCCAACCAGAAATTCCTTGGATTGGCCCCACTATCTGTACATTGCAGCTTATTTTAAAAAGTAACACATAACAAAACAAACAGTGTTTATTGTATTGTTTGCCATTTTCTATAACACTGTTTCCCAAATGTAGCATTTCATGAGCACAGACTGTTTAGACACTTACCTCCCCTGATATGCCAAGTCTTGTCAATTAGAGCTAATTAATTCATATCATTTTGTGATATTCTCAACACAAGATGCTAGATCAAAATTAAATTATTCAGCGAGAAGGAAGAAGTTCATTTCATAGCTTCTTTAGCTTTCACTGTTACAGACCTTGCTCTAATCTTCAGTAATTAGACAAGTGGGAGTCGGATTGATTGTGGTTGTTGCTCAAGTGGTTGATTTAAGAGAAGCCCACTGATTAGTGTTTAGCGCTAATAGCACCCTGGTGTGTATTCTGTAATATACAATATGAAAGCTGTATCTCACTATTGCAGCTCAGTTTCTGTCACTTGACAGATGCAGCTAATCCAAGTCTGCCCAAATAACTGATGTTTCAGATGATAAACATTTTAATTTAAATAAATTAATTAATGCATGTTTGAGAGTCAGTCACATGCCTCCATAACCGCTCTTTCCAGGCTGCCCCTGGTGGCCCTACTCCTATATTCACAGGGTTTCCTTCTAATGCTGTCACATTGTCATTATACTAAACTTTATACTTATGAAAATGTTATTCCTCATACAGCTGACACTATAGAACCCCACTTGCTTACTACTGTGTTATAAGCCAAGTAGAAAGATGTGTTTCTTAGTGTTTCCTCCAGATGAATAATTAAGTATTTAAAATTATGGACAATCACATTTTTTTCTTTATGAATACATTTCTAATCTAGCAGTGAATTTACATTGTTGAGATTTCCACCGAAACAGCTTACAAGGAGGATACAAAACAAGAGGGGGTAATAACTTAAGAGCATTACTTTGAATGTGAACAGTGTGATACAAAAGAAGAAGAAAAATAATGAATTGTATAGCATTTCTAGATGTTTTGTGTTGTGTTGTGAGAAAGAATAACAACCAATGGCAAAACAGAAATTGCAGGAAAAAAAAACCAGAAAAATTTAAATGTGAAAATATGTATGGAGAGGCAAATATCAGTTACTCTATAGTGTAATAGTTTAGTTTTGTAAGATGTGTTTTGTTGAGGTCTGAGTTTCCATTCTGCTGAATCTGTAGCAGGCCTGCTATCATTAAGGCCTAAAGCTGCATGTCTTTCAGGTTCAATATATATTCCTGTAGCATATTTAATTTCACTTGAATGAAACCCCTGCTAGGTCTTGCTCTATTTAATTAAAATGACTTAACTGAATAGAAAAAGAACACGAGACTAGACACTGTCAAGTTAAACCAGTATACTTTGACTGTGAGGCTTGGATATATCAGGGCTCAAGGGATTGAGTGTGTTCATGCCCAAAGTTCAGACAAATTTAAGTCCACAATGAACTCATAGTAGTAATGGTAGAATTGACTTATTTATGGTTTAAATAGTTGTACCAGTTCAGTAGTGACTGGAAAACTCTTATCCGCTAGATGAAAAATAGAGGAAAATCGCTTGTGAGACTGAAACATCTAGCTTGAACTAAGCACTAATGTATTTCATTTTCAGTCTGTGACTACATTTATGTTTCAGCAATTAAACAACAACTTAAATTTAACTTTTCAACCGTAAGTGTCCATGTCTATTCAAACTATTGCATAACACTTTCTGGGGACTTGCACACCTAGAAATTACAATCAGTTTGACTTCAGTCATTTATATTGTTCAACTATGAACATCTGTTCTCAGTAATGAATTATAATGTGGTGGACTGTAATGTACTGTGTTCAACTGACAAGAAAATAACAGTTAATTTAAACAAATAACTCAGTTTCCACCCAACATAATGACAAGAAAAGCACAGTACTTATTGCCCAGCAATAGGAAACCAGTTTTATTTTAGTTTTTGTTTTGTTTTGTTTAGCAAATCATAGGTGCTTGCATACCACAATATACAATATATTCCTTATTAGAATATCTTGGTGTACTGTACTGTCTTGAAATGTATTTAAATGTTCAATGAAAGCAGATTACATACAGTATAAATAGCATTATTTTATTTACTTGTGTCTTTGTGAAGGTTATTTGACACAATATTGTATTCGTAATGAAATGCAGAAAAGGTACAGTTTGGCTCAGTCCATATCTGTTATGCTGTTTTAGTTTGTATTCCCTAAAGCATTGTTTTATATTACTTTACATTCACGGTTAATGGTTTTAAATAGTATAAGTGCCTCATATCTGTTAAGGATTATATCTAGGGTTTCTGTTTTTTTATTAATTATGTTTTTCAGTGCTTATTTTTCAGCTATTTTTGAGTTTTATGAAACTCTTTTTTTCTTTTTGATTTCGGTTACTTTCCAAAATTCTTCCGTGTTTTTTTCTGTCACAATGTGTATAGTAACTCGACAGTACTTAGACACTTCAATTGTACCTTCTTTTCTTTGCTGTCTTCCACAACTAAATCCTTATGGTCACGGGCATATTCTTGTGAAGAATTGTGTGTGTTCAGGTATTTGTTCAGGTGTTTGCAATTCTGTTATAAATTCCATGAGCGTGTAAATACTCCCTCTCGAAATGTAATATAGCTTTCAATCTTGTGAGCAAGAATAATTCTCACTTTTTAAATCATGCAATTATGTTACAATCCTCCAACAGAAATAGAAATGTGCTGCCACTCAGTAGTTGGGTTGGGTTTAAAGTATTCAGAATTAAGCAATGCGAGATAGTTGGGAATTTTTTTTTGTCACAGGGAAAGAGGTCAAGTGAATTGAGTAACCATTTCCAGTGTTTGTCCAGTGTTTATTGGATATGCACCAATTTCATTTTTTCTTTAAATTGGGGGTGTTTTAGCGGTTTTTATCTGTTAAGACCGAAATCCCCCCCCCCCCCCCCCACTTCCCTGAAATTAGAATGTAACTTCATATTTTAACCCATATTTTTTCCTGGATTTAACCACAACAATTCCAGATTTAGCTAAATACATAATGTTAACAAACACATTTTACAAAGTTTTGAAATTTGTACTTTCAGATGTGAGTTATAAATGTTAAAAACACGTTTCACAAAGTCAGCATTTAAAATCAGTATGACAATTAAAATCTGGAACAAAATGCTTAAGTCTATAAATCTTTTTCTTACACTTGGTGAGTTAACATTTAGCTGACACATTAAATCAGGATTTCTAACAAATAAATCTGTGAATTTTAATCTTTTTTTTTTTTGACACTTGACGGTTCAACATTTAGCTAACAGATAAATCTGAAAAACATTATTGTTCAGCAATTGAATCTGAAAAAACAAAGCTGGGCTTTCACAAAATAAATAAAATATTTATTTTGCCAGCTAATTTTGAAGCTAACATGCAAATGAGCCCCCGCCTATTGAAGCATTTGATTTGGCATTGTATGCTGCAGAGCTGCCCTTACACTCCAAGAGCCAATATATTTGCTTTCTCCCCTCCTGTGCATACAGTGCCAAAGAAAATGTACACATTGTTTACACAATGTGTTTGTTAACATTTATGTATTTAGCTAAATCTGAACTTTGTTTGGTTAAATCTACAAAAATATGCGATTTATATTAAATCCAGGAAAAAAACACCTTTTTTTTTATACTTGATGCCCCTTACATGCAAGCCATCATCCCGGCACTGTTCACTACAGTCTCAGTGACACTTACCACTTCAAACACTTTGCGCACCAATGACCTAAATCACCAGTGACTTGTATTGAGGATATGTGCATCTAAAGGGAGCAGCTACTGTACTGTACAGTGTTATCTTTTATCCCCAACAGTGCAAGTTCCAGGGCCAGTAGAGAACCCCCAGGCTATGGCCACATCTGCAACCTCAATCCTTGTTTCCTGGGAAGCTCCTGCTTATGACAATGGCCCCATCCAGGGCTACAGATTGTTCTGCACAGAGACGGCGTCTGGAAAAGAGCAGGTACAGTAACTCAGTATCACCGATTGTGTAAATTGCATTGACTTACACAACTAAATGGCACTCAAATCTCTGTAACATTGTTTTCCATTCAGCTAAATGTTTTATGTCAAGGCCACTCATCAAACTGACTGTCCAGTTGGTCCTGCTCTCTGTAATTTGACGAGGACATTGGTGTTAACTACACTTGGGGTATATTTTGTATAATAACTGCACTTTAATATTGCTCTATTGTATTTTAAGTGCAGCAGTAAACTTTGAAACAGCAACTATAGGGTCTATAAATATAATATATTTCATCTATAAATTCATCCTAGTAAGTTAGAGTGACTGCATTTCAGTATGTATTCATTTACCCAGTTTTTCTCTATACAGTATCTATATTGCATTTTTGTGTGGATTATACAATGTCTTTCTTGTTAGTTCAGACTGTTGATATATATATACTATATAATAGATATATATATATATATATATCTATCTGTCAATGGTATATATATATATAGATATATATATATATATAATATAATATAATTTATTGGTTAACATGGTGTTTTGAATTGTTGAGCACGATAGATTGGTGTAATTAGGTAACTGGGAGCAACCCTGCTTGGAAGAAAAATGTGGGTAAATTCCATCTAAATTGATAGGAGCTGTGAGTCAAAAGAAAGCACCTGAAAGTGTGTAAGAAAGTGGATCTGTGATGCTCTACACTCTCGATATACACTGCCTGGCCACTTGATTAGGATTTGGCGCCAGTGTTGGGCATGTTCTCTTGGTATTTCCTGGTTTTGATACACTGTTTGCATTGATAACAATTATGTAGTTTCCCATGCTTTCTCCATGCTTCTACTATGTGTTTGCATTATTTGTTAACCATGCTTTATCATGCTTGCCTATTCTTTACTGTAATGTCAGTAACCCTAACCCTAACCCTTTGTACTCTGGCCTTCCTTTAACATAGCATACTGCAGTAACATTTTATGGAAGAGCAACCTTGAGTACTGGCCTGGTAAAAATAAATACATTTTATGTCTAGACTTAAACAATAGGATTGAGGCTGGCTCCAAAGAATTTTCCAGGCAGAGATTTACAATAGTTAAGCATATAAAATGACTTGAATAATAAATAAATTGAATATTTAAAGACCTCTGCTACCAAAAGATGCTGATGGATTCCCAGATATTTTTTCATAACAATATATATGAATTGGAAACCAAATCAAACTGTATCCTGACATAATCATGGATCAATGCTAGTAAAAGCCAAGATTAGTTATTACGCAGATTCCTATTGAATAAAAACACTTTGTAATATAAAACAAAACTTTAAAAATAGTATATTGTTACTGGAAGTTTTTTATTTATGTGTTTTTTTTCATACATAAATACATTAAAAAAGAATGGGGCTTAAATAAACAAAACAAAAATATGTTTACCCCTTTACTGAAAAAAGAAAATTTATAACACATTTGGTATTACCTGACTTGGAATTACTGTAGATGAAGTTGGCTGCTGTGATGTTCTTTACTGTGTCTTTTTCAAGACTTTAATTGTAGACTGAATCAACAAGATCAGAAGATCACAGTTGATAAATAAGATTGCATCATGACCAATCGTTTCTTTTCCAAAGATGAGACTTTTCTTTGCAGAAATGTGATTAACACAATCTCTTACGTTTCTCAGAATCCTGAAGTGAATGGGCTATCCTACAAGTTGGAGGGACTGAAGAAGTTTACTGAGTACTCAATTAAGGTTCTGGCATACAATCGATATGGAACAGGCATATCCACTGAGGATATGAAGATTACCACACTTCCAGATGGTAAATTCTTCTTTTTAAACATTAGAGATATTGGTAGCACAGAAGGCTAATTCTCTAATGCTTTTCGCCGTTGAAGACCTTAGTTTGAATTTGGCTCAAGTGAGAAGAGTTTGGTGGTCTCAACCTAGCCTCTAATAGACATGAATCAAAATCACAAAACCGCCATACAAATTGTCATTATTTGACACAGAGCTACAGTAGGTAGATATCATCGTTTTTGCCGTCACTGTGTCCGACTTCACTAATGTTTCATCAATATTGAAAGTTGTGGTGTTTTATTTATTGTTTGTATGAAAACAATGACCTAGAGTCCTAAAGGCAAGTGCCCAAGCCAGTTACGCTCTATTACAATAAATTCAGAATAAAGCATGTTTTCATTTGAAATAATCTTCTAGATTACAAACTAAATGGTTAGAGAATCAGATAAATGTTCTTACGTAATGTGGTAATAGATTTTAGGAGTTGATACTTTGATATGCAAACACTACTTCAGGTGTAAGTGGAAATTTAATCAAAGTAGTGTTATTGTTTACATTTGCATCAGGTACAAAACCACCAATACTCTCTTACTAAATGCATCATTCAAGCTAAGGGGCCTTCAGTTTAAGGGACTTTGACTCTACCAGCAGTAGTTGGAGAAGAAAATAGCCAACAGGCAATGAAATACTGTAGCACTTGCTTTCTTTATTTTCATTTGTTGTAAATGTTTGGTGCGATAACTATGTCAAATAATTCCTTTATTGATAGCTGCTAGCTATTTATTGAACCATTGTTAAGTTTGAACTCCATTTCATGGTCGCTCAGGGCATCTTTATTTATATTTATAGGTCAGATGCATTTAAAACTGCTGTGCTGAAAGTAGCCTGATTACTCTGAGGTAAAAGGCCTTCATACAGTTACCCCAGAGTCTTAGCAAATTCAATTAGTCCTTCATGAAGAAAGCTCCAGCTGGGTAATGGCAGTCATAAGCAATTTTGCTCACTGTCATCATGTACTTGTTTGTTGCTGACAAAGTACCAGAGCAACCCATAGTGAGAACATTTTACGATTTATCCTGAAGCACTCGGTAGCAGTGACCAGTATCACCTGACATCACTGTCTAGCAATAATGCCTTTAATCAGCTTGCTGAAGTCATTGGGAATTCTGGAAAACCTAGAAGGATTATTTATTATCATAGGTGTTATCATACCAGAACTACAGTTTTATCCCTGTCTTCTGTAATATATCCCAGCCATTCTTATTCTGCTTGCATCCTTCACTTACTAGCGAATATTGACATTCTACACTGCAAACCAGCTGAGCCCTTTCCATGTCAGTCATTCTGAGGTGTCATGACGAAACCCAAATCTTCTCTGTAATCCAGCGTTAAGTCTGTTATTCTGTGTGTGTATTGTCTTTTTCCATTATCTTTGGTGAGGGGTAAGAGGCCACAGGAATTTATTGGCTGTCTACTCCCATTAACTCTGGTTTACTGAATGTCCAACGGACTGAGATATCTGCCTTTTTCATTTCCCTACTTAATTAAGGCCCCTTGTGTGCCGTAATGAAATTGTGTGCATTGACTTTTAGGTTCATTTCTCTGTGCTAATTTATGACCTTTTGCCTTTTGTTCCCTCACCACTCCCCCTCCCCTGCCTTCCAGCACTAGCAAACATTCAACCCTTCCTCATAGTTATTATTCTTGCACTGCAGTTCAATTAGCAATATTGTTCAAGGCTTGATTGCTTATATCAACTTCAATTTGTTAGAGAAATACTGGGCATGGTGACTCAAATGGGAAACCTAGCTTTGAAAAAGAAAGAAATGTAGCCATGGAAGGGCTTGTTTGCAGGTAATAATGTGGCAGGGGAAAGCTTATCTTCTGGGAGCTAAGGGGTTAACCGCAGCAACACTTAGGTTTCATGCAAAGGTCAGTCATTATCTGACACTCATCAAACCACCCAAAGTCAGGTGATTTACATAGGTTGTCCTCCAATAGGGCTTCAGTCACTGCTGGTGTTTAATACTTTATAATTGATTGTGCAAATAATGCTTACTGCTCAATGTCTCTTTCATTGTACTTAGGTACACAGTAATTGTTCACTTCTTGTCACATAATTATGTTTCCTCTACTAAATTCCTCATTAAATTTCTCAACAGTAACCATGTTACAGGTGCCAGCAGTGTTGCACACAACTGCTTGAACATGCTCTTTATGTTGAGGTGCCCCTGATGTAAGGCTTGACATGCTGTGTTTCAATGTCCTATTAAAATATTTAAAATATTCTGTATAAATCAAGAGCATGCCCTACCCTGCACTTCTCCAAAGCAATCCACCTTCAGGCAGTGCCATGGCTGTGATGACCAATGCACAGGGCTGCCAGCTCACAAAAGACCCCCCAGGGGGAAAACTTGGATTAATTACAACCCTTCTAGACAGCTGGGTAAACCTGGGGATCTGGCAAGTATGCAGCAACAGCTAGGCTCATTAATTTTCTCTTTTCTTACAGTGCCAAGCTCCCCCCCTCAGAACATTTCTTTGGAAGTTGTCAACTCAAGAGTAAGTAATAAAAAAAAGACATACTGCTAAAAAAATCAAAGGGAAGAAAGACAGAATCGGCCACCTGTGCAGAGCGCTTTCCAACCTGTCTGTCTTTGACAGGACTGGATTAATGGAGCTGCAAGTGCAGGGCTGAACTCCATAGCTGGCTCCTGTAGTTTTAGAATTCCTGTTGGATCACTGCGAGTACGATAGACTGGAAGGAGGGTCAAAAGCACTAGCAATAAACAGCACAAGAAGACACTGTTGACCACACATACCAATAATATATCAAGTAGAAGTAAAATTAATAAATATAATGTGCTTGCTCTCTAAAACTGCTTGAACTGGATATCAAAAATCATACTGTGGCCAGTTTTTTCTATTCCTGTGACATTTTTGTTGGCCAAATAAGAATGTGAATGTGGCATTTTTGTATTCCTTTATTAATAATGATTAAATATGAACCCAGTCCCTTTAACCCTTGTAAGGACACGTCACAAAACTGACTTTCCTGGTAACCTGGGGTCCAGCTGGACCCCAGCAATAAAACAACATATAACTAACAACTGGAGTAAATGAATGAATGAAAATGTGTATATGAACACTTTATTTAGCTTTTCCTTTACTTCTAGCCGTCGTTTCGTATAATGTGTTGTTTATGCTATGAAAAATGAATAAGAGACCCAATGCGTACAGCTGTCTCCTAGCAGGTGAAATCACCACTGTATTCTGGATGCTGTAGTTTATTCAAGGAACATGTAATCTGAGCACGTGAGATATCACTGGAAAGCCCAAGACTCCTCTTTTCATTTGTTGTGTTGAATGTGTTCGTAGCTCTTTCCGTTTTCGAGTTACAGGCACTTAAACACATCTACTGATTTGCTGCATGTCACAGCACTGGAGCACTGAATGAGGGGGTGGTAGTAAGTAAGCACACAGGCAAGCCTGACTGACGTTAGTGGAAAGTGCAAATCCTGCACTTTTTAATGACGTTGAAAGCAGACCGCTATCTGTTGAAGCAGCCAAGTAATAGGCAGCAAATGAAACTTAGGAGCTGACTCATGTCACATGACTCAAGCCTTAGTTTCGGTTTGCTGTAGTTTCACTTAGGAACGTCTGTTCAGGACATGATACATTATTGGAAAGTTCTAAGTCTGTACTTTCATCAAGAAGCTAGCAATTACGGTGCCTGAGATATTCACACGAGAAGGTCTGACCTGCCAGTACACTACACCTGGGGTCCATATGTACCCCAAACCTAAAACAATTTGAGAAATTCAGCCAGGCTACATGGACTAGAATTATCCTATGCATAGTGTAACAGGATGGGTGCCTGACAACTACCTTAGGGAAAACAGAAATCAAGTTACTAGATCCACATAATAACTGATACTGAAGCACTGCGGGGTCTGAATGGACCCCAGGTTACCTCATGAGGGTTAAAAGAGTTAAGTAGAAAGTGGAGGAGACCAGATGAGTTGGAGCCCTGCTTGTAATAAATCAAAAAAAAAAAAGATGTCTTAACTCCCTACAGCTTCAGTTTGGGTACAGGTGACATTTAGAAAAAAAATAATTTCAAGCTGTGAAGTTCAGAAAGATTAATGTCCTCACCTTCAGCAAAAGCACTCAATAAATTTCATGTATTTTTTATTTTTGCGGTGAGTCTTGTGCAGCAACTTTCCTCAAGCAGCATAGCTTGCATTCCCTGCATCGGATTGTGCATCATTGCATCCCCAACATTCCACTCCACACACACACACACACACACACGCTACAGAAATCAGTAGTATATAATATCTGATTAGAATTCTAATGTTTAAGGCTTAACAATGCATTACACTAGGCAGAAATGTTTATGTAAGTGTACATTGTCAAAACTACCCCCTTGACAGAGTGTAGACAGTTTTGTAATATTTTCCATTCACAAAACATAGTGCAGGTAGTACTTTAGAGTAAAGACCTTTTATAATAAATCCAGTAGGCCAAAAACCCATGTGGTACCATTCAGAATAAGTGGGTAGGGGTTAAGGTAGAAATGCTATACAGTACTTGGATTGTAAAATGATATGTGTGGCTCTTTAGTTCAAGGCACAATACCTTCAAAAGCAACAACTTCCAAGAGATTTAAAATATGTAAAAAAAAACAATTCAGGTTCACAGTAATCGGACCTAAAACATGTGTAATTGTGCGAGGTTTGTACAGTACTCATAAGAAAACAAAACAGTTTTTATTTTTGGAAACTACAGCAGTATTTCTTCATGGTGTAGCCTCATTTGTTGGCTCATTTCAACCTGAATTGAAAAGCTAACGCTATCTAAAACTAACACATGCAAGTTTAACTTGTTTGTTATTTTTTTAATTTATTTTCCTGCAAGCTTGTGTGATTGGTGAAGGTTCATATGAATTCTGGCAGGCATCTATAAGCAGCAGGTGTCTGGCATCTAAAACTCAAACAATCAGACAGTCACCCCCCTGTCTGACAATAGTTAGTGAATAAATGCTGCATGAATAATACTCCAGAAACGCAAGTGCTATATGTAAATAAAACCACAGTCGTATTGTCATAGACGTGGTCACCCTTATATCCAGGTTGAAAGGCCACAGAGCATGGAGCTCCAGCACAGCAAATGACCTCCAGCCAATATGCTGTTATAATTGATTTAAGACCAGACTTTTGTTTCAATAATCTGATCCGATCTTTAACTGATCCTTTTGCTCAGCAAGGCAATTGCTTCAGGCCACTCGCCTCACAAGTGCTGTGTGAGTCTCTTGCTGAATTGATTTTTTAGTGACAACAACACTGCATATGAAAGCTGTCTGTCATATACAGCTGCAATGCTTCCCATGTACGTTTCATCACAAAGCAACGCAAACACCCTAAACAATGCAGGAAAGAGGAGAGCAGCAGGGTTTTTCTTACTAAAGTTCTTAAGTAGCAGAGGTTTGCTCACATAGCAGCCAGACACTGCTATGGACATTTTTTTTCTAATAGTGCCCGACATGTGGATGATAACGTTCTTTGACCAATGCCCAGTATTTTTTCTACAATGCCTGCACACGCAACTTTGTCATGTCAGGACAAGAGCCTTAGTACGAATAGAGAAAACTAAATACCTATATGGCTGCTATTTGGGCGATATGAACATCGGTTTTCCCTTTGTGTTGCACAGTGCTGTACAATGACCTGGTGCAATACTCAAATGTGTTCTTGAGAGGCACCATTCATGTTGCAGCTATTTAAATATTTTCATCTCGAACATAGAAAATGCTTGCTTGAAAGTAGATTGGAAGGTAATCATGTAATATGCGTAGAAATGTCAGCAGACAGCATTGAGAGAGTGTCAGGTGTGCAAAAACCTGTACAATATACATTTGCTTTTTGTGGCTGAGTGTATTGTAGGTATTCCTCTATGTGTATTGAAGGTGACTAACAGTTGTTAAAGATCCCACAAGGCTAATAGAACTTGACAATGTGTGTTTACCTTGTGGGCAACAAAAGATTCTAGAGTCAGGAACATAGGGCCCTTTCTGAATTATTAATTAGAAAATGGGAAAACATTGAAAGTAAATGCCAGCTTTTTGTGTGTAGCTTCTGCTCATGTAAACATGCCAGGTCTCCACTGTGAAAAACAAAGGAAATTGATTGGATGAAACAGTGACCTTGGATCCTGTTTTGTGGCATAATATAAATAATTAAATACCTATGTGAATGGCTAAGCCATTTTTTTAATTGTGTCACTAATGGAAACATCAGCGCCAATGGATTTGACAATAAACTAAACTGTACAAATCCATATTGTTATACTGAGTCTGCTATACCAATTGAAAAATAAACTATCTCACCAAAAACTGTAAAAAGTAAACTCATACATGCTTATACAATATATAAGGACACTGTGGTACAAAACACACACACATACATGTACACTCCACACTACTCACCACCCCCGTAGTGACTTTCTTTTTCTATTTAAAATTATTCTTTATCTATTTAAAAATGATACACTATAATAGATAGTTCTTTCCCCTCACAAAAAACAATGAAAGGCATGCCTTGAAGAAAGCTTTTAGAAGTGAAATGAACACAAACTGCACCAGCCTGTCCAGAGCCCATGCAGTAAGTCATCCGTGTAGTAAACTATTAAGCTGAGCCTTCAACAGGGGCATTTAAACCATTTGAGCTTTCGATAGCTTGGGGGCTACTGGTGTGTGAACACTAGTCTGTTTATCCTTGAAATCAGGGACACAAAGTCATAAGCATTGCTACTTGCTTGGGAGTTCATCACTAATGAGGTTGTGTAAACATTAAGAAGCTCACAGTAAAGGGAGAGCATGATGCAGAGTTGATTTCATTCAGCTCTCCCTGTTGGAAAAGTGGACAAACTTAGACTTCAACTTACCCAATAAGAGAAACATTCCTGCTAATACTTGGCAGGAATTATATAGGTATTACCCTTTTACAGTATGTACCTATATGTATAATATCTACCTGTCTACTTCTTCATTTAGAGACAAGATGAGGCACTTTACACACTTCATGTACCCAACACATTTAATATCAATATTATCAAAAACAACTCCACCAACTTGTTCAAATAAAATGCAGACAAGAATATCTTACATTATCTCCATGTGTCCATTTTAATGAATTACTCGTGGCATAACCTTGTGAATTAAATGTCATTTAAAATCTCCCCATACCTCTTAAAAACATCATATGAAAACACAAGCATCTCTATAATCCTTTGGGGAATCCAGGTCCTATTGCTCCAGCCTTTAAGCTAGTCTGCAGAGATTTACCGTGCTTATAACAGACCTTCCAGGTGAGAGGGTTTACTGCGAGTGTATTACTTCCTGGTGGTTAGAATGTGTACTATTTAATTTCCACCCTAACACAGGAGACCTCTGAAACAAGATTAGTGAAAAGTTGCCTACAGACACTGTGTGGATTTATTTATTTATTTTTAAGTCGACATGCAATAGATTTCACAATTTGTAAAAAAAAAAAAGAATCATAAGATCAGACTTAAATAGCAGGGAATTGCAAAGCAGCTTCAACACATGATTATTCATGTAGCCTAAGAGGAGAGTATCGGTATGTATGATCTGCACTTTGAAAAGCAGTTTCAGTAGAGGTCAATAAATAGGGGATATTTTAACTAGAGAGTGCAACTTTCATTGTCTGCAACTGAGACAACTGCGACAAAAAACTTTAAACAAACTGTAGTGCAGTCTATTATTTAGAAGTAGTTCTTAGGCAACACTGGATAGTGGAATCTGCAGCAAATTGTAAGGTCTGGTAGGAGTCAGACTTTACACAAAATGACTAATTCCATCATATCCAGAATAATAGTATGCAGATTGTCTTAAGTTGTTCAAAGAACATAGTCAAAGAACTTTGGATAACAAACATGTTTATGTCAGATGAATCAGTGTAGACACTGTTTGCAACAGATATAAGCATCAGAGTTTAGAGGTATCTGCTGGAAACCTTTTTACTTGACTGCCTAATCCAATTTATTGATGGCAGAGTAATGACCTGGGCATGGTTATTCCCAGTAGGTTCAATGCATCATAGTGTTCATTAATTGCTTTTGAATAGGCAGATAAAATTATATTATTAGAACAGTAAAAGAGGGAATTTAAAATATTGACCTGGAATGAGGATTTTCTTAGATGAAAGTTTCCAGCTTCTTTAAATCGCTTGGATCATAAAGCTTTATGATGCTATTGCAAACCTGCGATTTAATCCCAGCTAAGAAAAACCCATCTAGCCAACACATTGAATTTATTTCAGACTTCTTTCAGTTGAACACTTAAAGCAGTCTATTTCAGGTACAGTTTACACAGGGAATACTGTCACAGTGTGCTTCTCAATACTTTTGTATCTGGCAAGTTTACAAAGGTAATCAGTACAAAGTACAGAAATGTGGTGTTGATGGAGCAGCCTCATGGTGCTCTCTTACAATGAAACCCTACATAACCCTTCCACCTGACTAATACGTTTCAGATACTTATTGTTGTTTACCCTTTATCTTCCAGACAATGCAGACAATGTTACACGTTGTCAGAAGAACATTTCAATTATTTCTTTCAGAAAACGTTCTGTCATTGCTTTAGGTCAAGTGAAATGAAAAAGAAAAACCTTTTCACAAATGACATAATACTGCAGGGATTTCTGAACTACATTTTTTGTTTAACTTGAGTTGCGTTATGTGTACCTTTTAAATGTTTTTAATCAATTAAAAAAAAAAAAAAGTTTTTTCAGAATTTCTTCAAAATAAGATATAATTTAAAGCTCAAATAGTATCGATAATGGTCACAATAGTTTGGGCTTAAATGTATTTTGAAATGGAGGCTGCACCAAGCTTTCTGTTTTTCTATCTCATGGTGCACTACTGTTCTATAGTCCTGTACCAGCAGAGTGGTAGGCCATTAGTGCAATGCATAGGTGCCCTTGTGCTTAGTTTGTTGAATTTTATCAAAGGTCATGCTCAGTTCACCACACATCATTTGCTGCTCTCTAAAATGTCTGTGTGCTGGGGAAAGGGCCTTTGCAACCTATTCATTTTCAGCTGATACAGAAAGATAAGTCAGCATGGGCAAAAGTTATTTTGAAAGCTGTTTTACTGTTATGGTGTAAACTTTAAATGATCTTGCAATAATCCATATGTCACACAGGTATAGCTCACCTTCCAGTCATGACCACCATCCCTGCCTTTATTTAAAATGCGTTCCTGTCAAAATGTACTGACGGTATGCATTTGCATCTTAAAGAACAATAAAGAAGTCTGCATTTTTCTTTATTGGTCCACATGCCTACCTGCGTGCCAGTTATGTGATCCCCTGGTTGTAACGTCTTAATGGAAGAACAAATATACAAATACAGTATTGAAAACTGCTTACCACTAATTGTTTCTGAGGTATTTCCCTAACAAACCCCTACATGTTTGCTATTGCATGCTGGTATTACCTTAAACAAGGTATAGGCAACATTGGCCTCTCTGCCAAGATCTTAAAGTTCTTATTAATACCTGTTGTGGTCCTGTAGTTGCCTACAATCTTAACTAATAATGCCACTATTTTTGAGCAGATGTTAGCAAAAGGTGTACATCTACAAGAAGTGTTTACATAGTTATGCAAATGAGGACTCATTTAATACTGTTCAAATAGATTCATTTTATGTTCATCCAGAGATAAATTGTGCTAATATGAAACCAAACAGCAAACCTCTTTAAAGATTCTGCTCCGATTATGTTTGTGCCATGGCATCAAACTAGAGGCCTCAGAGATTCAGTATGGATATATTTTAAGGCAATCAAGCCTGCTGTAATCATCAATTAAAATGATAGCCGAGTACAGGTGCTGCTAAATGTTAATCAATTACTTGGGTGATTGCTGTGTGGCTAATTGAAAATGTGATATACGTATTGATTACTTCAATGTTAAGGTGTTTGAGAGTAATAATGCAGTCAAGGTCTTAGTATAGCAGAGATTTATTTGTGGTTGGGGTGTTGGAGGTCGGGGGTGGGGACTCTCTAAGTTTTGCTGAATTATAATATAATTTTCCACATAAGTGCATCCTCCAGAATTCAATCAAAAAAGTTTTTTTTTCTCTTCCTTCTTTTTCCAGCTGCCCGCTTTAACAAAAAATGGATAAAACAGGGTTGACTCAACATGTCCGCAAAATCACTGCATGAATTTTAATTGGTTTATTTGCATGTTAACTGGCTGTTTTCTGCAGATGGTATTGTGGTCCCCAGCGCTCCAGCAGCTGGCATTAACCGGACCCGTTACTGAGGCAATGTGACAGTCATTAAAAATATGATAGGATTTCTGTATTGCCAGGAGGCTGCCGGCGCTATCAGTGTCAAGCTGTTGATATGCCTTTACAGAGGTTAATTAATCCAAATATGTATGGCAGTGCCAGGGATGGAATTATTATTATGTATTTATTTTATTCATACAATTTCATGGAAATTCATTAAAAAGTATATAAAGGTGGGTTACTGTAGTGATTCTAGCTATAACATGTACTTATTGAAAAGATGCGGCAAGAACCATTGCCTACTGTTAAGATCAAAGTTTTCTATATGCGTAACCCACCATTTTTATTTCTAGAGTATTAACTTTTTGGCTTTTTGTATACTACAGATGCGATTACTGCTGGACCTTTAAATTATATCAATATGAACTTGGCAGCACTCCCAAACTTAAAGTGGTTTCTCAGAAACAATGTGACACTCATGGATCATCCTGGTGATTATAAAACTATTGAATGTGTACCCTGAATGGGAAACTTTGATTTATTTATTTAAATATGATTCTCAGAAAAGCAAAAATGACGTTTTTTTCTTGGTTATGCTTGCTTTTGTAAATAAGGAAACATAATATCATATTACCTTAGAGATTGCATCACAACAAAAAATGTGATTTATATTGTTGTTTTTCACATTAATGATAGTCCCCCAAACTACCACCGTAACCTTCAGAGCTTTGTATGTATTAACCCACATTCCGTGCACCAATACATATAAACCAACATTAACACGCCCCATACAACATAAAACACAGGGGCACCCTGCCACTACACCACACCTAATTTCAATGTTAAAAAATACAATAAAACAAAAACACATACCTGTGCCTTATGGAATGTGGAACATCCTATTAACTTCACTCTTTCTTAAAATTTTCATGAACTTAACACTAGTTTCTTCAAAAAAGCTATGTTTTACAAAAATACAAATACTTTTCATTTTAAAGCTTTTCCAGAGTACAATCTTCATTTGTGGGGTTTATTATAAGGTAATACATTGTGTGTGTGTGTCTCATATTCTGTAAGAGACAGCATTTCCCAGAGTTTGGTCAGCCAGAACTCCACACAATGACAGCTCTTATACAGACACCCAACAGAATATGAACTTATGATATAAACATACACATCCTTACCTTGTTGTTAATCACAACATGAAAGACACTGAAAACTTAAAGGTTAAAAAAGAAAATGAGTTCATTATGTTGATATTTCTAGTAGCTTCAAAGGCAAGCCTTCGATATCATGCAAGACATTTTTACTTGAAATGCTACTGATTTTATTAGCTTTATTAAATGTTTTCTTTGCATACATCATTATTTTCTAGCAGCATGACTTGGAGAACACACAAGGTAGCTAAAATGATAAGCTCTGCGATGTGTATAAAGATATACGATCCTATAAGATGCAGTTACGTTTGAGACATAGTGAGTGAATATAATATTGTACAAATTACCAGTACAGTGAAATGTCAATGAATATCCATGAACTTGAAGCATATAACTGTATATGCTTCAAGTTGTCCATCTTAATGCATTGGCACTGGCCTTTTGAACAAAATCATATTGCAAATGATAACATTATACTTCAAATATTGTCCTAAACTGTGTTTTCTTAAGAGATAGTTTATCTGTCTCTTGAGATGAAAGTACTCACACACAAGAAATCCAGTATAACCCAAGAGGTAATCAATATATGGTGACATCCCTGCTATATAGACAACAGTATAGGACCAAAGAGGCACATAGCTAGTCTGTCTGAGAGCTGTTTACAAAATCAGAATAATAATTTGGCCATTGCTATGACTGTCATCAGTGTCCTACTAAATGATTTATTTAACAGGATTGCTCAGTGACATATGCTCATGTCATGTACATGTTCAGTCATTAGTGAACCGCATTGCAAGCAGAAAAAAAAAAAAAAGACCGTTTAGTTGCATCACAGATGCTCATGTTTTCTAACAAATGTGTGCAAGCAAACCATTGCATGACACAGATGAGGGTCACATTACTGACCACAACAGTGACATTTATTCTGGCTAGAGTGTACAAATCCGATCCTTCTTATGTGACAATAAATACCTGTCTTGGTTTTAACATCCTTTCAATTTACATTGTAGCACCAGAGCTTGACACTAATTTAGCTGTAGCTGTCATGCTGATGAGGATAATGTTGAAGGATAGAATTCAAAGGTTTTCAATAAGGGAATTTACGGTAAAGTAAGGCTTGCTTAAGAAACAGGATTTAGCAAAGATGCGCCAAATACTATCACAAACATGCACTGTGTATACTGTGTGCCTGTGATTTTAAATCTATAGTATCTGCGGTTTTAACAGATAGCGTAAAGATTAATAGAGAACAGCCTACTATAGGTCTATTACTAGACAGAAAAATGCTGCACATGTACTTTTAATAATACTTATGTGGTAACCCAGGACTTTAATACCCATTTGTCACTTGGTGGTGTATTGATGTATGTTTTTATAAGATAGCTTGTATTATGTACTCCATCTACTACAGGAATCATCTGAAAGAGTTGACGTGAACTAGGGCAACTGCAAATTAAGTTTGCAATTTGAGATAGACTTTTTTTATGTGAAACATCCCTCTGAGTTACAAAGTTTTATAACACCTAATACTCAACGCACCCCATCAATTATGGCCGAATGTCATTTCAAATAAAGTTCCTTCGTTGCAGAGGTATAGAGGGGCTGTCTGATTTTCAGTTTGTTACATTTTTTTCTTGATGGTTTTCTTTTCAGAGTATTAAAGTCAGCTGGATGCCTCCACCCTCAAACATGCAAAATGGCTTTATCACTGGATACAAAATCCGACACCGAAAAAATGGGCGTAGAGGAGAACAGGAGACGCTTGAGCCAAATAACCTTTGGTATCTGTTTACAGGTAGCTACTCATAATTTGTTAACAGATGCCCTTGTTACATTAAAGTCTTGAACCCATTTGAACTAAAAACATCAAAATAGATTCCAGTATTTTTCAGATAATAAAAGCATGTGTTTTTTTTCTGTGTATAGAATTGACCTTATTTTTCATTATGTGCTCTCAAATTCACTCCAGGGCACTCATAGTAATACTTAAAGCAAGAATTTCTGCTATGTTGTATAAAAAACTAATTATAAGACCATGAGATATGAACAACAAAACAACCCCATTGGCATGCTGGCATAATCGTTTTGTACCTGCACAGTTAAAATAAGAAATACACCCTGCAGGTGTTATATAGTATCCAAAGTATTTCAATAATGATTTAACTCTTGTTTGAAATGAAAACCTGCACTGTTAATGAAGTAAAACTACCGAGCACAGTCAGTGAAAATGAAGCTGTATTGTCCTTTACAAACATGCCTTTTCTTTAAAAAGAAAAACAAAAACCTATCATTATAAAAGTGCTTGAAATAGCTGAACTCATTATCACTCAGCTTGTTGAAACTAATATGCTGGACTCAAGTTTCTTTATTACACTATGTAACACAATTTTTGTTCTTTAATGCAATTTTTGTAATTGCTTATGCCTCAAAAGTATATAAAATGGCTATTATTCCCCACAAACTTTGCTTTTGTGACCAGGACAGATACATTTCAAAATATCACTATTTCCAATGAGAAAACGGGCGCTTTTGTGTCTTTTCGTTCACATAAAGTCAGAAAAAAACAACATATGAATTCAAATTAACATGTATTTATACTAAAGTAATACAAAAATGACTACAAAAGATTTAGAAGTGAGTAGTTTTTCGAGATTTACGATTAAAAATCTCTGCAGTATAATCGTAAATCTCGAAAAACTACTCACTTCTAAATCTTTTGTAGTCATTTTGTAGTCAAACACCCACAAATATACAAATTATTATTTGTCAAGATCATCCCCCACATAGAGAAAAATGAGATGCCTTATATCAAGGGCAAAAGCAGTTTGGTGTAGAGTAGATTTGAACCTTACAGGTGCTGTCCTTCACAGTTAGGGATAGTTGGTAATCCTATATAAAGAACACATCACAGTACTTGATTCACTCTCTCACTTTCTTATCAGGGCTGGAGAAAGGAAGTCAGTACAGTTTCCAGGTGGCTGCCATGACTGAGATTGGGATGGGCCCTTCCACAGAGTGGTACACAGTGGAAACTCCAGAGAATGATCTAGATGGTAAATAGAATGGCCCTTTCATCCTGACCTTCCACCGTATCGCAGTGCTGCAGCATGCCCAGGGGCGTTTAGAAAAAAAAAACAGCCAGTTTTTTAAGTTTTTGGTCCCTCCTGATGCTGGTGTTCTCCAAATTCATAAAGCAACTATAGAAGCATGTCCTCCAGTTTGAAAGCAAAACCTTGAAACAATTCTCTATATGAGTACTTGACTTTTTGAGTTCTCAAAAAAAAAACAAAAACAAAAAAAAACGCATTTGCATCAATAATATAGTGCCAGTTAATAATATTTTGACAATATAAATCCATGTCAAATGTGCTATTTAGCAGTTGAAATTCTCAAAGAGGAATACTGCTTATCAGACTTTTTTTGTTTAGATTACAGAATGCAGTGAGATTCATCAATAACTTCAGACACTCGGTTGTAAATGAAGGGTTGCCCAGTAAATACTTCACAGAAGAACATGTTGATGAATTGTTTCAAGGACACCCTTCAGGCCAGATGTAAAACTATTAGAAAGTTTTGAAGGCATTTTGTTTTTCATAGTTTTATCTCCCATTGAATGTGCATTTGCTATTGTATAAATGCCTAAATATCAAAACCAGCTATCTGCAGTTAGTGATAACGCTGCCAGTGGCGCTGGAACAGTTTTTATACTAGGGGTGCTGAAAGCCATTGAACAAAACTGTAACCCTTGTATATGATGGAAGCCATGCATTCGGTTGCTACTATGTTAAACGTGTTAATAAAACGAAGCCAGCATCAATACTTGTTTATCTATCAAAGTAATACAACCTTCAACCACAGTCCGTGCTACAATGTTAACATGAGAATAGACAAAAAAATCAGATATTCTTTTTGGGAACATTTTCAATAAGTCTTCTACAGTATATAAGCTTCTAATGCATTCCGACTTCTAACTGGCTCTTCTGAGTGCAACCGTGTCACTGTTGTGGCAGTTAGTGCTGATTATCTATTATCGTTGTATTCAAAAGCCGTGTAAAAAGTTGCAGTGCAGTGCACGGACAGCTCATAAGAGTCACGAAACTAGCAGGATTTATCATTGCACCAGCAGGGCACAACACCCCTGTACTTCAAGCCTTAGTTCCCGTGCCCCTGCATGCTCCTAGCTTATCTTCCATTTGAGTGCTACAGTCATTTTCTCTCCGGGTTCATTTCAGAATCACAGGTGCCAGATCAGCCAAGTTCTCTCCACGTTAGACCCCTGACCACCAGCATTGTCATGAGCTGGACACCCCCACTGAACCCCAGCATTGTGGTCAGGGGTTACATCATTGGCTATGGGGTGGGCAGTCCCTATGCCGAGACTGTTAGAGTGGACAGCAAGCAGCGCTACTTCTCCATTGAAAATCTAGGTAGGTGGAAATGTTTCTTGGTTTCAGTTTTTTAACGGGCCCTTGAATTTCCAGCGTGCAGTTGATATATTGTTTTTACAAAGTCACTGAAATAATTCCTCCAGATTTAAAATATTGTACATTGGGTGAGTTTACTGCAGTCCTAATTAAACCTGTCATAAACAGACTTTAGCTTGCCCAGCCTGTTTTAATTCCCCAACCTTTTAATTCCCCAATATATTCCAATTTAAATAGTGGCATTCTGATGGTGGAAGATTATTAATCTTAGCCTTGAGGAAGTAAGGGAATTGTTAGTCTTGTCTGCATAAGCTAAGGGTTACAATTATAGAGAGAAGGCTGCACCTGGTATTTTTCTGAAGACTGAAACAGAATTGTACATTTAGAGGAAACTTTTTGACCATATTAGTAGATATAATGAACTCCAGTTTATAACAAAGTCCAGTTTAGTTGAAAACAATGAAAAGATTTAACCACATACTGTATCTGCCATCAGTTTCCTTCATATTTCATATACATCCTTAAATCTAATATGAAGATAGAGTCGTAGTCTCAGCAGAGCTTGGAATTGACTGCAATTACATAAACACACCCTTAAAACTATGGAGTTTGTTGTTTACAGTTCCCTTCTACTTCAACCGAGAAATCCATTAATCTTTCTGAAATTGAAATAATTCCCCTGGAGTTGCAAAAACCTACTTTCAGTTTATTTGATATTTGTAGGGGGTATCAAAAAAGTCTGCTAAGAAAACGATTCTGTTACTCACAGAAACATGTTAATTTTATAACAGTTGTATTTAAAAAAAATGGATTACCTTCCTTATACAAGAAGATAATTGGTTCTTCTCTAAAAGAAAAAAATTAACACATCCTTTAAACTATCATAACCCACTAGAAAGGAATGACTCTACATTTATAAGCTACTTTAGTCAGATGCAATTATGACCTTCCTGTTTAAATAATAATGTAAAATGTATTTTAATCGCGTTAGTAAAAACAATCTTTTTTTAAAACAAGTAATCTTAGATAACCTTGAATGGTTTGCAAAGTAATTGTGGTTTCCTGAGGTATAATCCTAGCAAAATGTGGCAAAACATAATAAGCAACGGACATACAGTATATGGTAGGATAAACTATGGTAAACACATATCTTATGTAAGGAAACTAATTTTAAACTACACATTATTTTTAAGTGCCACTGAAATGCTGTATGCTGTAAATACTGTATTGTACCCAATATTGCCCTGCCACTTTGTCCTGTAACTCTGAATTACAAATCATTGTTCACCCAGTCCTTTCTCAGAGCCATTAAAGATGCTTTTCAAAAAAAGCCCATGCTGTCTGGAACCTTGAATGACATACTATAAACTGAATGATCCCAATTTTACGTGTAACATCAAATAACTATTTTCAGTGCTCTTTTGCTCTGGCAATTTTCAAACTACTTATTGCTATCCCCATGTACAGCAGGAAAGAACGTGAGGAAGTGGTTGAGGAGGCAACTCTATTAACCAAGACCAGATGAGGCCAATCAGAAGTGAAATACTGCAGAAGCATTTGTATAATGCCACCTGTTACCATTTTCATTGTTTTTCTATCAAAGGGAAAGGTTTATGATAGAGTAGTTTGTACTGGATCCATTACAAATGGTGTATGCTGTGTAACATACCAGTACCCCAGTGCTCCCTGTGCAGAGTTAGAGAGTATAATATTTTATGATTCTTTTAAACAGTATAATTAAAACCAGACAAAGCAATTGCATACTTCTGTTTGTTTCTTATATTCAAACGGTACTCATTTTGAGTTCTATTTAATGCAAGCACATATATTTTAATTAAAATCATTGACTTTATTAAAAAAATAGGAAAACAACTGAACTGGAAATTAAATTTAAAAAAAAAGCATTAAAGTTACTTTGGAAACATGAACATTTTATACAGACTTTTAACATTTAACAGATGTCCTCTCAACCAAAATGAAATATTAATGAATGCAATCCTATCCTTTGGCTATTGTTCTTTCTAACAATAAAAGCTACTATGTCTTACCAATCTCTTGGAAATAACAGTAAGATGTCACCTGTTTGTGAAACAAATCTCCAAATATTTATTACATGTTCTTCAAGTGTCCTTTTAGACGAAAGGGCAAAGAATACTTAAAATGTACATGCAGAGAGAGCACTGTTTGAAATTGCTTCATTTCATACTGTAATGCCTTTTAGAGTAGATCATTTGAGATACCATTATGCCTGGCACACAGGCAATTAAAACTGGTGTATGTTAAATTACGTAGGATTTTTTGTTAAAGGTAATTAACAGGGTTATATACCTGTGGATTCTTAAACTGAAGGTCTTTTATTTTAAAGAATAAACCAAGCAGTCTCCAGTGATACATTATGAACTTAAGCTAATGAAGTTCAGCTCATGCTCCTTGACTATCAAATAAAGTGCTGCAGAACTGAACTGTGGAGAAGAAACTCGTGTGCAATCGACCAGATTTAACTTTTGTAATTCACTAGTGACATTTTGATTGAGAAACAAAAAGAGAATGGCCTTTTGATTTTGGAATGTATGAATCTGACATGAAGAAGACCTTGATTTAAGCAAAATATTTTCAGTTACGTACAGGCTCAGTACATTTTCAAGGTGTTTTTTTTTTAAGAACTGTGGAATTTTTTAATGTGTTTGGTGTTATGTAGTTAGTGTGCTGGCAGTGGTCATCGGATCGAGTTGATGTACATTGTTTCACAATTGCAGTGCAACTTGGTAACCCAGAGAGAAGCATTGATACTAAGATGAATAAAGTCACTTGCATATACTGTTGCAAATGTTGCCTCCAATTCATCAATAACGGAAAGGGTTAAGGGAAATCTGTTTTCCAGCATGCAAAATAAGCAGCAGTTGTATTTGAGAATTCCACGTTAACGGTACATAATCACAAAATAAATGTTAAATCTTTTTATGAGAATGTAATATAGTGTACATATTTTACATTCTATTATTAGAATGTACAAAATTAAAATACCTGTTTCCAGCATGCAAAATAGGGAACACCTGCAATTGTGAGTTTTTTCAACATTAAAGCTATATCATCTTTGTTTGATGAAACTAATGTTATTTCCCTTTATGAAATGATTGCAGATTGCAGGTAGTATTCTTATAGAACACTTAATATACAGTACTGGTGTTACATTTTCTTCCTAGAATGTGTGATAAATTAACATTCTATGTATTCTGTTCAACAGAGCCAAGCTCCCATTATGTTATTTCCCTGAAGTCCTTCAACAATGCAGGAGAAGGGGTCCCTCTCTACGAGAGTGCAGTTACCAGATCTATGACAGGTATGTTAAAAACAAATACAGGAAAAAAAAAATGTTACTGTCACTTGACCTAAGTGGCACTTTTCTAGTTAACAGCCAGTAAACCACAGAATGATTTTTGTTTTTTGTGAATGATAACAGAGACACATTGAATAAGCGGATATTTGCTTTATGTGACCACAGAGGTTCCATTGCATTCAGGCTTCACAGTACAGTATGTTTGTTTTTATAACGTAAATATACTGCACACTGAAAGAGGTTGTGGAAGACATGAAATCAAGGGCACCAGGACAGAAATTAGGTCACTGGAAAATCAGCATTCTCATCGGTTTGCACTGTTTTCCACATTTAATTTGCTCAGGTACTAAACTAATACAGTAGCTAGGAGCCAGGTGCTTCGGTTTTGTATTGAAGCTCAGCAACTGAACCTGCAGGCATAACTGATTTCAGCTCCTTTTACACAGCAGTACAATAGAAAAAGCCTGCTCTTGAAATAAGATGCATTATCCTACCTACACAGTATATTATACACTGCACAGAGTGTGAGTCAAAGCTACCTGTCGTGGTTCCAAATGGGTTTTGAACAATTACAATATGAGACACAGAGTTAACAGGCCCCATCAAGCCTTTTATGTTACCCAGACTGAATAGCTATCTCAAGCTGGTTACTGATGTCGGTCTGTGGGCCAGTATTTAAAAAAAAAAAAAAACAGGAAATGCTGAGATATGAACCAAACCTAGCATGTAGAAACTTGCTGAACATCATATAAATTAACAAACAAATTTTCACGTTATAATGTACACTAATGATTAATTATATCTGTGGCATCTGTCTGTGAGCTGGAAAGTAACATTGGCATAGAATATACTTTATTTTATTAGCAAATCTATGTTGCTTTGTGGATAAATGCATATTTAAAAAGCTGGTGTTTTATTATTGCTCCTGTCTGTGTTTAAATAAACCTCGCTGGAACAGGAAAAAGCCTTTGTACCCATCCCAACAGCCTTAAATAACATTTGCGTGTCCCATAGCACTTAGAACTTCCACTGTTTCAACCCTTAGAAGTGTTCAATACTCATTTTATGGTTTTCCTTGTGTGTCAGGTAATGACTGTTGCCCTTGTTTTATGCACATTTACATTAGTTTCCATTTAAATATCACTCAGTCAATTAAAAACAGACTGTTAATCCACACAGTCACCATACAAGTTTGAGAAGAGCCAATAACAGACCCCCTGGGCACAGAGTGAATAAAGCCAAATGATGCACCATGCTCAAAGCAAGCTTCGCTAGTATGAAGTATATTTAAAAGGAAAATACCCTTTATTAATGATCTATTATCAGGCCTGTGTATGTAGAAACCAAAAGCAGTGAAAGCTTCTAATAAAAGAAGTCACTGAAGCACTCAGAGCACTTTTGAGACCACATCCCTGATCATGTGAATAATTGGAATGCATAGAACTATAGCATAGTATATTTCTGCAGTTTATTATTGTTTTTTTGAAAGCATTAAAAAATCAGTTTCAGGAAAGCAATGTAAACATTACAGTGCATTCATATTTTACAGTTCAACCATAACAAATTAGCTTTAAACTCTAGCTTCTGAAAGTCAAAGACATGGATATATCTTTGTTATGTGTGAAATATAGTTTCAGGCTCCTTTCAGCCCCAATCAGTGTACTGTCAAAACTAATTAAGGACTGCCCAATGCATATACATATTTACTTTTTCAAACTCTGCTGCAAATTGAAGCAGTAAATGGGACTAGCCTCAAGTGTATTTGGCAGCTCTGGTGACAGGCTGAAAAGCCCAGGTTTATAACATTGTTAAACTAATTTAAACTGTTTAATTGGGTTACTGTTCTGTACATCACTCTGTGTATGGATTTGTTAAGATTTCTTTTCACTTAATTTAGCTCCACTGGCGCTTTCTCTTTTTATGCACTTAACTAGATTAATGGGATTTTTTTTCTGCCCTTCTCCACCATTTCCCACCCCATTTCTTGACCGCCCATTCTCACCCTGTGGAAAATGGCTGCTTTTCATTTTTTATTTATTATTGTTCCAATTTAATTTTTGCATGATTCTCTGGCTCAATGTGCATGTGCAACCCAGACCCTGTTGACCCAACAGATGATTTGTATCATTTGTTTGATAAATTCCCTACCCCAATCCCAGATACCTCCACCCCCATGATCCCACCTGTAGGTGTGCAGGCTGTGGCACTCACCCCTGACTCTGTACGGGTCAGCTGGGCTGACAATTCAATGTCCAAGAACCAGAAGGTGACTGAGGTACGCTTCTACACTGTCAAATGGAAGACCAGCTACTCCACCAGCGGCAAATACAAGGTAGTGCTTTTCCTTTTCCTTCTTCTTCTTCTTCTTCTTCTTCTTCTTCTTCTTCTTCTTCTTCTTCTTCTTCTTCTTCTTCTTCTTCTTCTGCTGCTTCTGCTTCTTCTGCTGCTGCTTCTGCTACTTCTGCTGCTTTTACTGCTTCTACTTCTGCTTCTGCTGCTTCTACTTCTGCTTCTGCTTCGTCTGCTTCTTCTGCTTTTGCTTCTGTTTCTTCTGCTTCTGCTTCTTCTGCTTCTGCTTCTTTTCTGCTTCTGCTGCTGTGTGCATACTGTTGATTATGCATGTATAACGTAAATTATACAGCAGACATAGGCTTGGTTTACATGTGTTTGAGTTAGAAACTGCAAATTTTCTCTCCATTGACGTAGCGTGAGCATACTGCACACATTCCTTACGCCATAGCACACGGACAAAAAATGGTCCGACTAAAAAGCGCCTCTCGCACTGGTATGTCAACAAGTTTGAAAGCTGTACCATATGTTTACAAGACCCAGTCAAAGAAAACTGCACGATATCAGCAATCACACATCACCAAATTGGAACACTGGCCTATATATTTTTTTTTAATATACCCTCCCTTACATTAATATGAATTAGTTTGTTTGAATTTTGAAGGAGAATTTCTCTCTCTAGTTGAAAGCGACATGTAAAACCACATAGCCCAAAAGCTACTACCAAAATTGCGTGAGAAAGGTGAGGCTTATTTTTGCATATAAACCAAGCCATGAAGTGCTGAATAATGGTACTGGCCACAAACAATCCATGGGGAACACAATGACGTAATAAACTAAATGTACTGTTGAAGCCCATATGTGCATTTGACATGGTAATTAACTATGAGGAGCAATAAAGCTGTGTGTTTGAGACCTCAGCTCATTCATCAATATTGTACCACCCAGTGATGTTAACACATACATTGTTAATTAACCATGTGATTGCAGAGTGTATGTAATCATGATCCTATAATTCTACAAGCTTCACGTGCAAGTCCTTGATATAATTAAAAATCATCAGTTACTTAAATTTTTGACTTTTTATCCAGTCTGCAGACACCACAGCCCTCAGTCACACTGTAACAGGACTCAAACCCAACACCATGTATGAGTTTTCTGTCATGATAACGAAAGGTCGAAAGTCAAGCACATGGAGTATGACTGCACATGCGACAACCTATGAAGCTGGTATGTGTTTAATCTTTTGCTTACACTTCAGTTTGGTATTTTATTCTAATTACAGTAAGTGTTGCTACTTGCAGCATACCCAAGCAGAATGTTGCACACTGTACACTGTTATTGAACTGTAATTATTTCTTCACAAAAAGATGTATGACCTCCATTGCCTATGGTTTTCTATCAAACCAGGTACAGTAGTAAGATGATATTACTTGTAACCAGTTTGAAAGCTCTGTAAAACAACTGACTTCAGAAGTCTGTTTGTTGCCACTTATTATGGGAAGCATTATATTTTTGTTGTATTTATTTATTTATTTTAATTGGGGGGAATAAATGAGGTTCAAATGGTTAAATATAAGTGATTATGCACCATGCAGGTTGAAATATGCAACTGGAGTGTCACATCTCCCCTGTTTACAGTTAAGCTGTTTCTGAAGTCTCCTTTAGTAGATATTTCGGATTTCCTTTTCCGCAAACCTTTCTTTGAGCCTTCTGTTTGTTGTCGCTCTGGTATGAGCTGAGACTGATCCATCTTAGTTATGTAAATGATACGGCAATGGAAACAACTCATTTCAAGGTACATTATTCTTGGTGGAAAGATTCTTAATATTGTGTTTTACATGAGTGTCTGCTGAGGTCTATTCCATGAGAACAATTAAAAGTAAAGGTTAACAAAAAAAGTACACCGATGAACAAATAGAAGCTGATGCACACACAAAAAAGGACTTCATATTTCAGGTTAATATGAACCTGTCTTTCAAATTAATTACACCAGCAAATTCAGACTTGTCAGATATTTCATTCAGTTTCCCTAATCCATTTACTTAATGCCTTTATGTTTTTTAGCTCCCAGTTCTGCCCCAAAGGATCTCACTGTAATCAACAGGGAAGGGAAACCTCGGGCAGTCATCATCAGCTGGCAGCCACCATTGGAGGCCAATGGAAAAATCACAGGTAAGATGCTGTGTGTCATGCATTGTTTGTAGTGGTCGGTTGAATTGCCCTTCAAGTTATAACTACCTGTGGATGTCTTATTTACGTCACTCCAAAGTAGAGTTACTTTGTGCCACCTTTACAATCTTGTTTCACCTAGAGCTTAAAATTTAATAAGGCTTATTTTTTTTTTTTTGTTTTTTTTTATTTCACCCTTGTGAAGGTTTAATGAGGTGTTGTAAAGCATACAAAAATAAACACGTTTCACAATTAAACAAAATATGTATTAAATCAGCAAAAATAGTGCTATTACGTTCAAAACTGATCATTTTATCTTGAGTTATTATACAACAAATGTTCTTAAACGTTTCAATGCTTGCCTGAAAAACAGTAAATGCTAAATATTTTATTTTTTATGTCTACTTTTTTAATACATTCTATTTTCACCATCAGTGAATTAACAAACAAAATAAAAACATAAATACATATAAAAATAACAACAGACACGTGAAATGCCCCCTTCTTGTACCGGACAGAGCGATCTTAAGCAGACATATTTTTTATATTTGATGCAGCTGTTGTATTTTTCATTGAACAAATTTTAAAGAAATCGTGCAGCTCTGTGCAGCATTTTCAGTCATTTACCGGAATTTAACGAAACCGCCTCCCAGGTTCCTAAATGCCGTGTAACAGGTTATGCGTCAATAAGGCAAATGTTTGCTGTATTTCATTTTGATACAAAATATGTATATTTACACTATTATTTCAGAAATGGGAATTTTCACTGGGAAATGCATGTTACATGGAAATCGTGAAATATGTGATAACAATAAAAAAAAAAAAATATATATAGCCTTCGGTATAATAAACGTGTATTGTAATAGTGGATGTGTATTGTAATAAACATTGACCAGATAATTGAGGTGAAAAGCATCATTTGCTTTTGGCATGGAAAGAGATTGCTGAAGCATAGTAAATGGATGGAGATATTGTACCACTGTACAAATCATTTACTTTATGGATTCTTTGCATCTGACATGGACATCAAAGTAAACAAATAAGCCCTTCTTCTGGGCCATCTCTTGCTTTAGCTGTTGTTCTGCTATTATAGCTACTGGAGACAAAATAACACCGTGTAAGAAATTTTTTTTTTTTTTTGGTTCCTGGGTAGTAAGTGTTATTTCCTAATTGCTTATGCCTCAAAAGTATAGAAAATGGCTATTATTCCCCACAAACTTTGCTTTTGTGACCAGGACAGTGATATTTTGAAATTTACCTATTTTCCAGAACATTCCAGATAGATTCAGTGCTGAGTAAACTTGGAGTAACTTCTAGAACTTTCTAGAACTTTCCAGTAATATAAATAGTAGTATAAATACAGGGGCCTTAAGCCCACCAGTTCAGTTTAGTTCCAGCTACCTAAGTGGATACATATCTGCATTTTTCTGAGATGGCATCAAGAGACTGCAAGCATCCGGCAGACGTATTTTGCTATGTCTGCGGCCAATTTATCAAGACAAGTGCGAAAAAGTACTCCGTGGAAGCATCTGCTAAGATGTGTGAGGCCTACAAGGCATATTTCGGCATGCCTGTCAGGGATCAAGACAAACCCTTGGCACCTCATTTCACCTGCGAGCACTGCAAAAAAACTCTAGAAGGTAAGATGGACAATTGTTGCTCGGAATTTTATGTTATAAAATTTGTTAAAATTTTTAAAATTGTAAAAGTTTTTAATTTTAAAATGTTTTACAATTTTCAATGTTATTGAAAAAAAATATCATATATGAAAAATGTTGCGAGAATCTCTTACACATTAGTCATGGGTGAAATAAATGTATTTTTGTAGGATGGTACAGAGGGGAAAAGAGAGCCATGAAGTTCGCTATCCCAAGAATTTGGCGGGAACCCACTGACCACTCAAGCAACTGCTACTTCTGCATGGTGGACCCTTCCAAACGTCAGACTGGCAAGAATGCACCTGCTATCACGTATCCGGACCTTCCTTCATCCATCGCCCCGGTGCCACACTGCCATGAGCTCCCTGTACCCACTCCTCTGGAGAGAGAGCAGCCGTCTTTAGACGAGAGCAGCAAGTCAGAGAGCGAGGAAGACGTTGTAGATCCAAATGACAATTTCAGAGGTGGAGCTGAGGAGAGAAACCCATACTACGCCAACCAAAAAGACCTCAACGACTTGATTAGAGATCTTGGTCTCACCAAGTCCAATGCCGAGCTTTTGACGTCTAGGCTCAAGCAGTGGAACATGTTAGATGAAAGTGTGCAAGTCGCAGATCAGAGGAAGCGTCACCAACCTTTTCCCAGCTTCTTCACCTGTCAAGATGGGCTCTGCTTCTGCTACAATGTGACCAGTCTGTTCGAGGCAATCGGAATCGCCTGTAACCAGAATGAGTGGCACCTCTTCATTGACAGCTCATCTAGGAGCTTCAAAGCCGCACTGCTCCATAATGGTAACAAGTACCCGTCTCTTCCCCTGGCTCACTCGTTGCACTTCAAAGAGGATTGCAACAGCATCAAGACCTTGCTGGACACCTTGAAGTATGATGAGTACGGCTGGGAGGTCATAGGAGACTTCAAAATGGTGGCATTCCTGATGGGTCTCCAAGGCGGTTTTACCAAGTTTCCCTGCTATCTTTGCCTTTGGGACAGCAGGAACACCAAGGCGCACTACCACAGGCGGGACTGGCCACAGCGGACCCAATTCTCTGTGGGGAGGAACAACGCCAAGTGGGAGCCACTGGTGGACCCCCGGAAGGTGCTGATGACACCACTGCACATCAAATTAGGAAACAATTTGTCAGTGCTCTAAATAAGGAGTCGGCAGCCTTTAAGTACCTTCAAGACTTGTTCCCTAAGCTGTCTGAGGCAAAGGTCAAAGCCAGTGTCTTCGTCGGACCACAGATAAAGAAGATCCTGGAGTGCAATGAATTCCCCAAGAAGCTCACTAGTAAGGAGAAAGCGGCTTGGAACAGCTTTGTCGTAGTGGTTCGGGGCTTCCTGGGCAATCACAAGGCCGAAAACTATGTGGAGCTGGTTGAGACTCTGGTGAAGAACTACGGCACAATGGGCTGTAGGATGCCCCTCAAAATCCATATCCTTGATGCTCATCTTGATAAATTCAAGGAGAACATGGGAGCGTACTCGGAGGAGCAAGGCGAGCGCTTCCACCAGGATATACTGGACTTTGAACGCCGCTACCAAGGACAGTATAATGAGAACATGATGGGAGACTACATTTGGAGGCTGATTCGTGAAAGTGATTTACAGTATAATTTAAATCTCGAAAAACTACTCACTTCTAAATCTTTTGTAGTCATTTTTGTATTACTTTAGTAAATAAATACATGTTAATTTGGATTCATATGTTGTTTTTTTCTGACTTTATGTGAACGAAAATACACAAATTCGCCCGTTTTCTCATTGAAAATAGGTAAATTTCAAAATATCACTTTCCTGGTCACAAAAGCAAAGTTTGTAGGGAATAATAGCCATTTTCTATACTTTTGAGGCATAAGCAATTAGGAAATAACACTTACTACCCAGGAACAAAAATTGTGTTACATAGTGTAATTCAATGTTCATACTTTCCAGCAAGGACAATTTGAGCATTGTTTGTTTCTAGTAGCAAAGGTGATAATTCCATGGTAACTGTGCAGTTATGCACCTCTTCTTAATACCATGCTGCTCAGAAAAAAGAAAATTCCCTTTGAAAATAAATGAATCTTCAAGATGCTGTGTTGAGCTGTATTAAAGGTTTTCTTCAGTGCAGAATGTGTTGAAAGTAGATGTTTTAATATTGGCGCTTCTACAGTAGAAGTGCCAACTAGTTGAAAGTATAGGTCTGAAAAGTAGGTTCATACATACATAAAGGGTCATATCTGCATAAAGCACAAGTGAGAGAGAGAGAAAATTGTTCAGTTGTGTGCATGCAAAAGAAAAGTTGTGTAACTCATCCCCCACGAGGTCAGAATTTGTGAAGGTGGTAGAGTACAGATGGTTCTCACATCAGCAGCCTACTTTGTGGATATTTGTATAATTTTTAAACAGTGTTAAAACCGTGGTCAAGACTTACAAATATTCACTGTCAGACTATTGAGGTTCTCAACATGGCTATATGTTACAGGCAACGATTGATTGTTATGTTATTAATGAAACTGGTTCACAATGGAACTGTGGTTCATTAAATGTCTGGGATGGCCATAGAAAGAGCTCTGATCACATTACTAAAGCGCTGATTCAACTATGGAATAAGTTCTTTAAAAAAGGTCCTATGAAACAAATTAAACATAATTCAACACTTTTCTAGACAGTAAGGGGGGGTTGATGGAATTCTGCAACTTATTCTTTGTGTAATTTTTTCCCAGGATACATCCTTTTCTACACATTGGACAAAAACCTGCCTATTGATGACTGGGTTATGGAGTCTATCAGTGGTGATCGGCTCACCCACCAGGTCATGGACCTCAACCTGGACACGGTTTACTATTTCCGCATCCAAGCCAAGAATGCAAAGGGGGTTGGCCCGCTCTCTGATCCTATCCTCTTCAGAACACCTAAAGGTTGTCATTATACACTGTGTTTGTTCATTTAGCATCATTTTGACAAGAAGCATAACAAATTTAAATGAAAATAATTGCTCAAAACCAAGTTATGAAGAGGGATATGTTAATATACGATATGCGATTGTTGAAAAAGATATAAACCCTATAGCTTGTTCAGTAACACTAAGTACAGTGCCGTTATAATGTACCGTTATAATGCAACCTGTTATAGATCAGAATCGGTTATAACACGGTAAGGCTCCCATTTCCCCAGTAATGCAGTTTTACATGCAATTTTACTTGAATGTTCCAGATATACAGTACGACGCATGGCAGACAGCAAAAAAAGAAAATATTTCTCTGTTAAAATAAAACTCGATGCGGTGGAGGTGAAACTCAAGCAACAGTTTCTATTAAACTGTATATATTGTAATGACCCAGGATTTTGTGTGTGTGTGTGTGTGTGTGTGTGTGTGTGTTCGTTAGCAGAGAAGCAGTAAGCTTGCCTCAGCCAGGATTAGTGGGTGACGTCCGGGGAAGCGGGGACATGAAAACATATAGGGGGGTGCCCACATCAGCGTGGGCAGAGCCGAGTAAGACAAGCTGCTGTGAGAGTGCAAGACTATTGTTTTTGATGTGGCCCAGGCTTGCAGGGGCTGGGAATAATCTTCCCAATAAACCGTGGATTTGAGTACCTGCAAATTGTGTGTTTCTGCTTCCTTCATTTTCCACCATATGCTACAATATTAATTTGGCTTGTGGGCAATGTAAATCATTTTGGGAACAAAAATGCCAATATTCCTTATAAGGTGAAACACAAATAACACAGTCTCCAATTATGGACCCCGACACCCGCATTATAATGGGGCAGCACTGTACATATAGAATTCTAGTTTCAGTCAAAAGCATTAGGAGGAGAATTTGTGTGTGGGGCAAGAAATGACAAAAACAGAAAGAGTGTGACAACTTAAGCCCC
The DNA here is from genome assembly GCF_017654505.1 of Polyodon spathula. NCBI lineage: Eukaryota > Metazoa > Chordata > Actinopteri > Acipenseriformes > Polyodontidae > Polyodon > Polyodon spathula. The sequence continues at coordinate 35,106,561 of NC_054534.1, forward strand.
AATAAAAAACTTCAGGATCCAAATTGCTGGAGGTAGAGGAGACATTGATGTCTGAAGGATTTTTTAAATTTCTTACTAGATCTGGCTGCAGTTGCTATAGTAGCAAGCTAATAAGTTCATGTTTAATGCAAAGTAGAGACCTGTGAAATGATTAAAGATTAAGTTTATTTGGTTCGAACAACTAGTGGCTAAGGCAGGCGTTGTGTTGGATTAAGAAAGATTTTAAGCTGGAAGCCTGGGGAGAGAAAATTCATATAAGTTTTTTTTTTTTTCCAATTCTGATTTACTCAAGAATAATTGTTTGTAGCTATTACTTGTCAGCTTACTCAAACTCAAGCTTTGATTTGTATATTTATGAACGTCCCCAGCCAAAGGTTTGACCTGAGCCTTAAACGTATATAAAAAAACATAAGAGATGTAGTAACAGAATTTTCTACTTGCAGTAAACTGAATATTGTATGCATACGCAGCTGAAAAATGCCATCGTCAATGTTAATCCTACTTATTTTGGCAAGCTTTTCTTGTGATTTGAACAGTCAATGAATGAAATGCTGAGTAGACTTTGGGTTATACAAAAAAGTTGATGAGTTTCATGTTCTAGCATTGTCATTGTGGTGGATTTTTTAATTTTTTAACACCGAAATTTGGTTCAATTGTTACAAGTTTTACATTCTAAGATATATTTAATAAATAGCAGAATATGGGTGTGGGTGTTCTCTGTGCCCAGTTCTTAGATGCCATACACAGTTTTTAGGAGAACTATAAGAAACTACATTTTTGCCTGATTATGCCTTCTAGTTCTAACCAGTGAAGACACTGGTAAAAGCATATTTAGCCAAAACTTTTTTTTTTTTTTTGCTTGAATTACTTTTACCTCAGAATTTATGATTGAATATTGATAGTTATGCGTGACGCACACTATGCAAGTATCAGCAAAAGCAATTGTGAGGGACTGCCAAGTGTGCTACATATGTAGTGTTCCGCATTTCAGAATTTTACCGAAAAATTACAGGATTTTTTATTATTTTTTATTTTAACCGAACCTCGGTTTTTACTGATTTATACCCAATTTTAGTCTACTTTTCACTATTTTCTCAGTACTATAATTGGGAAATACACAATATTTTGATTAAACTGCTGTTTTAGTTTGACGATGACATTGTAATAAGCAGCTCTACACTGTATCCTAGGATACAGCATGTACGTTTAGACCGAGGATCAAATAACGTTCAAACATCGCACGTGATTGGTTCTGTGTTTTTTCACAAACATATTATCACCTGATTCTGTTGGCCAATGGCCAATCAAAGTCTAATTATTGTGGCAAGTGCTGGGCGTAGTAACTAGCTTGATCAGAAACTAAATTGAAATACTTACACGAAAATGTAATATTTTCAGTGGATGAGGAATAGGGAGAAAATGTTGACTACAATGGAGTTTTTCAGTAATCTCACAGCTACGTGCTTGCCCCAAAATGGCTGTGGAAAAGTGTGCTACCCACCTTACACAACGCCTTTTCTGGTCAGGAGGGAGATTTACAGCACAGATTCCTTCTCTCCCTGTCACAGGGCCATATAAGGCAGAGGATGCATAGTGTTGCAAATACTGCTGCATTGAGGCATATGTTCATGATGACAATAAAAGAACATATTGAAAATAAATTACACATTAAAGTAAAACAAGAAAGTGAGCTGAGAGACAAACAATACATTTCTGCTGCTTTTACACACGCTAAGAGAGTGCATAATGACTGTGTTAATTAGTTAGTCAGAGCTCTGTGCTTTGCTGGACAGCCACTGTTTATTGCAGAGAGGTATGTGTTGGTGACATCAGCTAAACCCTGCCTAACGCCGGCAATCTTAATTGTAAATATTTAGCAGAAATGATTATGCTTTAGTTGGTAAATTTATGGAAAGCATGGATGGAAATGTGTGATTTTTGACACGTCTCCCGATGCCTTGGACCATCCAGTTCTGTCAGCTTTTTTTCTTTTTATTATTTCAAGGTGACTAAACCTGGCTTGTTTTGCGCTGATGTCACATTCATACCTTTTGCAGATACTAACTCTGTCAGCACAGTGATTGCCCAAACATTTGCAAAGTACCAGGTAACTTGGGGAGAATGTGGCCTCGATTTGTACAGATTCTACTTCATTATACATGCCAGGCACATTAAACTTAATCATACTCCACATGTAAAGTGTGTCTACTGAAATTTTTTTTCTCGATTTTTACCGATGTTTCAATTAAAAACTTTTTTTTTTCCTGATGCTATCCCTATTTCAATAATTGTTAAGATAAAAAAACAAAAATGCGGAACACTATACATATGGCAGTTATTTTAATGTTTTTGTCCAACCTTGGTATGTTGCACATAGTAAGTGGCACCTATTGTATGTACAGTCCACATAGGATAACTCATTAGTAATAACTAACAGAGCCATACCTGAAAGGGAACTCAGTATTTTTTTGACTATTACAAAACCTGATTATTTCCTGTATTTTTTGAACTCTCCATTGAAAGTAAGCCAGTGCAAAAATGAGAGAAAGCACTGGGATTGACAGCATATGGTCTCTTGGACTGTCTTTGCTCATCCTTGGTCCATCTGTCTGGATTTATGCTAAAGATACACCTAATGAAAAGAAAAAGAGAAACTTCACATGTGGCCAGTCACCTTAAATCATATTTCAGACTCTTTTAATAGCAGTGTTTTATCACATGACAAATCTCTATTTAATGGCCAGAAAACATGCAAGTTGATTTGCGGCAATCCTTTATTTATTTATTTATTTATTTTTATTTATGTATGTATGTATTTATTTCTTATTTATTTATTTATTAATTTATTTCTTAGCAGACTCCCTTAACCAGGGCAACTTAAAATTGTTACAGAATATCACATTTATAAAGTACAGTAAAATCAGTAGCAAATAAGAACAAAATCAAATAAGAGAAAACTTAAGTATACAGTAAAGAATTACATTTGTGAGCGATTTTGACTAAGAGTAACGAGTAACGTAACCTGCCTAAGACCCCATCACCAGAAGCTAAAGTAAAACCTGACCAAAACATTTTACATTTACAAAAACAGCCAAGTTAGAAAAAGGAATCACTCAGCTTGGCCCCCTTCAGAACTTTCTTCCCAAGTCTAATCTGTGCCAATATTTGAACAATCTTTCTATTTTTATCACTTGTGACACTTTTCATTAAGACCAGGACTCTATTTCCTTTATCTGGCACCAGCTTCATAAATGTGTTTTCTAAAGACACACCAGTTAGCTCCCTAAAGTGTGTCTGCATGCCTGATCGGCCATTCCCTCATCAGTATTATACTCCCAATAGTTCTGACAATGTCTTTCTGCTAGAAATAACCTGTGAATCTTAATTTCTATCACTGAACATTTTTTAAATTTCTTCTTTGTGCTCTTTTTGACTCTCCATTGTCTCAGTCACTGATCCCAGTTTATACACCTGTAAGTGTCCTGAATAGAGGCCCATTTCTTCTTTGTTCAGTAATACTGGATTCTAGAAGTTATCTTAAATCACTGAAACGTTTGCATGTTTCACATTCTTTCCTCGTGTTTCAAGTTGCTTTAGTAGTGAGTCATCACCATCCTATATATCTTTTAAGGATTTGGGGGATTTCACATCCATTTGCAACTTCTACGAGTTGTTTCTTTGAAGGATTTTTGCAGGATGGAATTACGTAATTTATAAAATGTTTTACCATTTCTTGACATGACTCAAGTGGTGGTCTTTCACCTTTGAAATTGCAGAAAAATAAGTTTGAATAGCTCCACAAATAACAATTTAGCAGATTTTATATAAAAAGCTGGACACGATTAATGTATTTCTTGTTGAATATGCTCATTTTAGAGGGCAAAAAGGTGATAAGTTATATGTCTGAAAATGTGCCAGCTTGTGATAGCTTTTAGACTGTCTAAACCTGTTTAATCAATACATTTGTAATGTGGACTGGAATTAATTAACCATGCAGAAATCAATAAGGGTATTCATGTTAAATAATTATAGACGCTTACTAAAACTATTTAAAAAGTAAAGCTGGTTATCACATATTTTAAATCTTCAATATTTTCTACACCCAAACTTCTGACAGCCAAGTTTAGAACAGCAGTGTATGTTTAGCAACACCTAACTGATAACACTGAGTAGCTTTGAGCTTTGATCTAAGGGTTTCAAAATACATGTGGAAGATACCTGGTCAGCTGACCAGTGCCTGTGTTGCCTAGAAATATGTACACTAAAGAAAGATTTTAAAACGTTAGTTGTAGCCACTGAAAGGACAGTTTTATTTTCCTTAACAATACATTTAAAAATGGCTAGTTGCATTTGAATATTAAGTCTATTTCAGTACAATTTACAGATATTATTTTTCTAAGTATATAACAATCATTTTTACTCTTTGCATCAGTTGCATTTTGATTGTTACTGACAATTTCAGTACAATCTACAGAGTTCTTCCCCTCATTACATTCTATACTGAAAAGCCACTAGCACACTGCAGTGTCTGCAAGCTTTTATGTAAAAAATTAAATAAAATACTGCGTTATAACAGACTGGATATGCGTTATTCTCTCTCCCCATGTACAGTAAAGGGCAATGTAACATCTTCCCATTCAAATTAGTCAGTTTGAAGGGCAAGATGACAGTTTGAAAATGCTGCAAACAAATATGTTGATTTAACATGTCAACCTCTCAGTTATCTCCATTGTCACCAATCTAATAACATTTTCTTTCCTTCTTCCTTTCTTTCTTTTTTCTTGTAGTTGAGCACCCTGACAAAATGGCTAATGACCAAGGTATGTTGTCCTCCATCTATCAAGCTTCCCTTTAAAAAGTCAGCCCTATGTTGTTACAGCAGTGAAGTGAACAGTGCAGTGAACTTTTGCACCCCAGACTTTACCTGTCCATACACCTGCCAGCATGTAGCTGCCACCATCATACTTAATCTCTATAATGAAGTTATGCTCAGCCGAGTCAGACCTTTAATGGAATGATGAAAATTGTCTTTGGTGATTTTTTTTTTTTTTTTTTTTTTTTTTTTTCCCCCCACACCTGCCATAAAGTTGTCAGCTCATCTCCAGGAATTAATTTGAAACACTCAATGCGGCAGCTACATCTCATTAAAACAAGGATCAGACAGAAGTTTCATTACATGGTTAGAAAGCTTGTTTCGACATTTAAGAAAAAGTATTCAGGTTCTTCAGTCATACATACTTCTTCTGACTGTTAATTATTCCACTGTTTCCACAAGAATATTGCATTGCCATGACTTATCTTTTCATACCATTTCAGTGCATGTTATTAAGCCGAAGAAGTCCTTAAAACGATAGTCACTCCCTGTTAATTTACTGTTTTAGCGCCTCTCTCTCTCTCTCTCTCTCTCTCTCTCTCTCTCTCTCTCTCTCTCTCTCTATATATATATATATATATATATATATATATATATATATATATATATATATATATATATATATACACCACCTATTCAATATATTGCGAGTGTCGGGGTCCAATATAAATTCGCTATGTATCGAGGACGGCAATATAGCGAGAGACCCATAGAAAAACAAATATGCTAATAAAATACTGTACAACCACTCCCTCGTTTTATCGGGGGCGTCAGGGTCCAGTATAAATCCTTTACGCAATCCGCTTTTTCTAATTTTTCGTATAAAAAGCAGCACGCCATTTTAATTCATACTGCGAAGGGTAATTGCTTCTCATCAAGTTCAGTGTCCAATTAATTTCACAAGTCTTCCTCTCCTTTCTTAAATGCACAAACCCGCTGCATTGAAATAATCCATTCACCAACAACAACATAGGAAGCTTGTTGCTAGGGAGCCGACGTCACTGCCTTGCCCCAAGTGAACACCTCGTTAGCTAAAATCGAAACAGCTTCAGCAAGTAGATATTTAATTTGCTTTGTGTTATTATGCAATGCGTGTGTATATGATAAAAGTACGATAGTAATGCTTTGTTTTTAATTGTTTTGTATATTGTTGTTTGTGATGTGCAGTACAAAATAAAACAAACAGTAATTGTAAGTGCCTGTGTATATTGTAGCTAAGGCATACGCATTTAGACAGTAAAAAAGGGGAGCATCTTCAGGACCGTGATATATCTGAATCCGTAGTATAGTAAGGGGCGATATAACGAGGAGTGTGTGTATATGCTTTTATGCAAAGTAACAGTACAAGAATGTGTACTTTAAAGTAGCATATTTTTTAAACAAGTGTGTATTTTTTTACGTGCTTTATTGGGCTTTCTTTGCATGCATTGAAATGTGCAATTGCAATCATTACCTCACTAAAACGATAATTCTTTGGCTTTAGATATATTATTTATTTATTTATTTATTGTATTTTTTCAGCTCTCAAATGTTGAATGTGTTTAGTTAGCTACGCCCCATTAATGTACTTAGCTGGTCTCCCAAGCAATATGACGGCATTTAATCTAGCCAATGAAAATGCGTAAAAGTTGGAAACAGTTCTTTATTGGCTGATCTCCAGACTAGCAAAAATGATGTTTGAGGGAGCATGAAGCATGATGGAGTGAGGAGGGAGTTTCAGAGGAGGGAGATTCAGAGGAGGGAGGAGAGTGATTCAGAGGGAGGAGAGTGATTCAGAGGGAGGGAGGAGGGAGCAGACAATGACTCCTTTTTGCCTGATGTACAAAGATGTCCTAATATGGACACCGTAGTAGCGGGTCAAGCTCAGAGCTGCCTTGCTGGAGTTTCAAAATGTCCGATCTTCATTATTAGTGCAGTGGCTGCAAATGATATTTTTTTTAAAGTGACGATTGTATTAGAAAAGGAAACCTATTCAGCTTCCCAAGATGCAAACCAAAAAAGAAGTGCCATAACCTCTTGCCTGTCAACTCATTCCTTGCACATTCTAAGTATGTATAGCTTTAATACGCCATGAATACAGGAGAATTACACTGTTAAACACATGCATAACCATTTAGCGACAAATTCAATTAAAGGGCTAAATGTGCTGTGTAATCGCAAATTCAAATTGCGTTAAACACATTATCCATGTACAGACATTTCTACACAGAATTTAGACAAGAGCCCACATGAAATTGAGTTTTTATTTAGTCATAAGACTGATGGATGGGGCTGCTTGACACACTTCTCCAGGCAAGACAACGTTATTTATTCGTTCTGCAAGCTGCTTAATGTATTTTTTCCCCTTTTTTCAAAAAGGTTTTTAATAGTACTGTAACTGTTTGAAGATTTTCCTCACCCGTACCAAAGATATTTTGTGTCTCCATCAGAGCCTCTTAAAAGACAATTTTATATATAAATCCTACCCCTGGAGAATCAACTGAAGTGCAATCACCATTCAGCGCTCTATAAAATGAAAAACAAAAAAAAAAAGATTTTGAGAAACTGCAGACATGTTATCATTAAAGAGTATACATTGTTATACGTGTCCCATCACACTCATGGAGCATGGCTTTGTTATGCAGTTCAAAAAGACTAGCCTTGCCATTTCCAGTCACTGTCATATATCATTGTGATGAACACCTTTAATTAAACGAAGTTCAGTTTCAAACTGAGTTGTTTCAAAGTCGATGCCAAGACGAATAAGATAATGGTCTCTTCCTGCATTTCCGGAAAGCTCTTTTTCTATCAGGTAAAGGATGTCATTCTGATTCCTTTAATGTCTTCTCTCTGAAATACCTTCTGCTCCTTAGGTCGTCATGGAGACGGAGGATACTGGCCATCTGACACCAATCTGATAGATAGGAGCAGCCTTAACGGTAAGCACTGGGACCAAATTAAAGCCTAACTTTTGATAGCTTACAGTTGCAGGGAATACCTGCTTTTCTCAGCAGTGTTTGTTTAAGGATGCCAAGTCCAAAGGTTATTGTTACAGAACATGTGTAATAGCACAGTTACAAATATAAAATAAGAACATTTATACAAATATTAGTGGCCTATGTTAGTTCATTCTAGTTCTTAAAGGTATGTAAAACTTGTCAGTGGACCACAGGCACTTTGAATCCCATGATTTACTGTTTTCACATAAGCCTCCTGCTTGTGTTTCAGTTTGCATTCTACGGTGCTAAGCTCACCTGTGTTTGAGAGATATTACCCTTACCACTAAATGCATAACATTACCACCTACTACTTAAAAAAAAAATACTGGATCATGCAAAACCACCTTGGGGATGGGCGAAGGAGGAAAGAGATACTGAAAAGTACTGTACATTGTAAAAACTGTACAGGACATTGGCCAGAGTTAAAATCCTGAGCTGTCCAATCAGATATTGGACCGTTGGCATGCAGATATGCATGCTTAACCAGTATACACTTAGTTTAAAAGCATTTAGTAGCACGTAAAAAAAAAAAAAATCAAGAAGCCTTGTTGCCTTTGTGTCCCTAATTCCCTCCTCAAACTAGACACACAATCCAATTAGATGAATATATTTGGTTCTAGAAAAACAAGTGCTGTGAAAAGGAGCGGCCCACAAAATAGCTAAGCTGAACTGATTTGACCGCAAACACTATACAGTATATGTATGTTCTCTGCCCCCATCCCCTGCCTCCAGTCTCACAACAGGAGTTCCTGAATACAGACTCCTCCACCCTGGAATAAGCAATACAAAATGTTTCACAGTGTTTGTTGTATTTCTCTCCTAATCCCTCTCTCTCTCTGTTTGCCAAAGCTTCCAGCTGGGAAATACATTTTAATTAAATGTGACCTGATAGTCACAGAAACAGAGAGAAATAGGGCCTTGTAGATTACAAAAGATTTATTACATCTGATCACATCCAACTGGGCTTTAGATGTACAGTACTGTCAGGACTTCTATTCTTTAACCTAATGGACTTTGGTGGTTTCTTAGTGCTATTGAGCTTAGTAAAGACACAAAACACTCGAGGTATCACAAAACCCTGCTGGGAAAGGCAACGTTATTGCAAGCAGACCACGGGAATGATTCAAGTAGATTGATTGCCTATTGAACTGCAGAACTGCGTGAATGCAAAGCTCAGTAACACAGCTACACAAAGTGCAGCTGCATAATTAACAGTCATCAACAAAACAAATATCTGTTGCTTATAAAAAGCATATTCCCCCACGCCTACTGGACATTCAAGTGTAATGACATTTAAAAAATCAATTAGCCACCATTCAGGATTATAAACGTCCTGCAGCAATGCCAGTTTTCCGTGCTGCAGTAACAGCAGCACAAAGGGAGGCTTATAAAACAGAAGGTGCAGTACAGTGTTTATCCTGCTGCTTGGAACAACCTTTAAACCGTTACCTTTGGTTTTATAATATGTTAAATATATACATGATTGTGAGATTGCAGTTACATATCCTTTAATCTATGTTCACATTTCTAATCTAGACTTCTAATCTAAACTTTCGCCATCGGGTTTATTAAGTTTTATCTTAAGTATGATTACACTGGATTTCATACAAGGAGTTAATCATCTCCTCTTCAGTCCCTAGGTAAATTAGTTTGGAAAGAATGTGATGTCAACGGGACCAGAGGTACAAAAGACTCAATTTCAATCTCAATTTTTGAGCTAAAGTGCCACTAGAGATGTAAAATTCTCACCATCGAAATATTGACCTGGCCCAAACCCTGATAATATCAGAATCCAAGGTGACTTTCTCCACCCAAATCAAAGATTTTTATACTTACATTAGTTGGCAAAATCTAACAATAAAGCAAATGTTGACATCCAATTTTGTGAAAAATAATAACAAAGGAAATAAATATAGAATGTTCTAATATCGCAATGCATTACTATATAGGCACTGCACAATAATACAATCCAGAACAGTCTGTTTTGAAAACTAAAGGCAATTTTAATAATAGCTTGTAGTCTGCAGGTTGTATGGGACATGGTTTGGGGATTTTGCTTATCGGAAAATGAATAATCCTGTACAATATTCCTATCTTTTCTTATATTTGTAGGAAACTCAAAAAAACATGTCACTGTCAGTGTTATTTATGATTGAAAAGGTGAAAATAATATCTGAAAATCCTTAATTCTCCAAATCGATGTCCAGGATTTCTTTACCAAGAACTATTCTGATTCTTTGAATCAGTAAAGTGTCATTTTTACACCAAGCTATTTTTACATAACTAATCTCGTTTTCTCTTTTTTATGTTGAAGAGGTAAATGGGTTGTGTAGTGGCTATAAAATATACACTGCTTTAAGTTGCTGGTCCATTGCTCCCCTGCAGCCAGGCTTTGGTCCGACACAGATTACAGTGGATTAAAATCAACAACTAGATATTATACCCAGACCACTTCATTTTGTCCCAGGTTATATCACGTCTTCCCAGGACTGCTCATCGCCTTTTAGGACTTTGTCGATATTTTGAGTGATTACAAATCTGAATGTGTTTCTGTTTGCTGTGCTGTTGTTCATTTCATTGTATATCACAGAAACAGGCCAAACTGTGTATAATTTTATATTTTCTGATTTGAATGTGCCAGGGCTAAAATGTTTATTGGATAAAAATTGGAGTCAAGGGAGTGTAGCTTTCCTTTTGTTATGATGAAGTTGAATTGATAGGATGCATTGAGAGTACAATGCACTGTGCTGTTACTTGACCTTGGGGATGTCCAGGAATAGACTAGAAATTTAGAAATGTAACCGTCATTTCTCACATTTAGCAGCAACAATGAAAAGGACAAGCTGATACATATGGTCAGCATTGTATGGAAAAGGCATGCTATGATTTTAGGAAAATGAAGAAACCTGAAGTACACAGAGCACTTTTGTAGTTTGAGTCAACTATTGAAGATTAATCTGCATAAATACTTATGGTTATTCCACAAATTTGCATTTTCCTGAAACCCCTTTTCCCAGCTAAAAGTTCATTAAGGTGAGCCCTATTTGTGACAGGATTCTAGTTTTCAAGTATGCATTAACTGCTTAACTAACATTCATTGTCTGATATTTTTCAAAACTGTTTATGTATTCTTGTGGCAAAGTGCCCACCCCTGTGTGTATTTTGTGTTGTTTGTTAATGTTGGTGTATAGTCATTGGTACACGGGATATAAACGGGTCTGTGTAACACGAGTGTTTAAAATGTATATTTGTATTTAGGCACGAGGATTGCACAGCACTTCACGTGCAAGTAAAAAGTAATAATATGTCAGCATGGGGAATTGCACTTTATTAATTTACATGCAGTTGTACCTCGACTCCAATTGAATGATTGATTAGCAATCGAGTCACGGTATAGATGCATAAAAGCTGCATGTTTTCACATACTCTGGGTTGTGTGTTCGGTGAGTGGAGAACGGGATTGGAGACGGAGGTAAAGAGAATAATAATAATAATAATCGTTAAATCAGCTCACCATGTTTGTCTGTATAGTCTGTTTTGTTTGTCTTAACCGTTTATTTTCTGGCTGTCTGTTCATTTATTAAATACTAAGCGAAACCATTCGCTCAGCTCCACCAAACTCCACCTCTCTGTTGCTTATTTCCTGGCTCTGGTCTGACACCACCCACACTGGCCGTCTTTGTGACACGTGGTGTGAGAGTGGGATAACAGCTCCTCCAAGTGTCAGATCAGGGGTACTGCGGGTGGAAAATTCATTAAAAAAAAAAAAAAAAAAATGTCAGAAGACGCTGTCAGGCTGAGGGACTGGATCCAGGACAATACTGGGCGGGAGGCACAGTCCATGCCCATAGCCATCCGGGTCCTGTGGCTGATGGACAGGGAGCGATGGGAGGAGTACAAGAGGGAACACACCCCAAACTCCCTGGAGGAAGGTGTGGAGTTGGTCCTCTGCTTCCTGGAGGCAGCTATAAAAGGAACAGCAGCCCAGGCAGCAGAGTCTCCAGCACCCAGACGGGGGGACTGCGGGGATCGAAAGCCAGAGAGGGAGCTGTTCCCATCTTCACCAGCAGAGGGTGAGTGCCTGCTGGTATCACTTCCCCTACCGTCACCAACTGGAGGAGAGGAGCAGGTGCTTCCTCTGCCTCCATCACCTTCCCCTGCAAGTGATGGAGAGCCGCACCAGTCCCCTGCAAGTGAGGGAGAGCCTCACCAGTCCCCTGTAATAAGGGTAGACTACACGCCGCTCCCACCTCCGTGGCCAGGAGACTACACGCCGCTCCCACCTCCACCGCCAGGAGACTACACGCCTCTGCCACCTTCATCAGCAGGAGCAGAGCAGCAGGAGCTGTCTCTGCCTCTGCCACCTCCATCGGCAGGAGCAGAGCAGCAGGAGCTGCCTCTGCCTCCGCCACCTCCGCCAGCAGAGGGTAAATGCCTGCTGAGTCCCTGTCCACCAGCAGAGGGTGAATGCCTGCTGGGTCCCTGCCCACCAGCAGAGGGTGAATGCCTGCTGGGTCCCTTTCTACCAGCAGAGGATGATTGCATGCTGGTATCATTTCCCCCACTAGCAGAGGATGAATGCCTGCTGGTATCACTTCCCCTACCATCACGAGGAGAGGAGTTGGAGCTGCCTCTGCCTCCATCACCGTCAGGCGGAGAGGAGCAGGATCTGCCTCTCCCTGCACCAGAAGGACCAGGAATAGACGCTGGTGGTCCTCAGCAGCCCTTGCATAGACTGCTGAGGGAAGCACGGGGAAGAAATGCCTGGCTGCAGTGGCCGAGAAGAGGGCCAACGCCCGCACCCCAGCTTGTCCTGACTCCCTGTCTTGCTTCACCCAAGGATGCCTGCCTCACTTCTACCAAGGATGCCTGCCTAGCATAGCCTGGGGTTGCCTGTTGCTCCGCATCGCCTGGGGTTGCCAGCCGCTCCGCATTGCCTGGGGTTGCCAGCCGCTCCACATTGCCTGGGGTCGCTGGAACTGCTTCGTCAGGGGTTGCAGTCAGCTCTGTTTGGCCGCAGGGGTCAGTGTGGCCGGAGCTCCAGCTATGAAAAAGGGGGGGAAAGGTCTGGAGACCACCTTCCCCTGCAGCAGTTTCGCTGCCGGAGATCTTGGGGGAGGTCTTGTGACCACCAACCCCAGCAGCTTTTCCGCTGCTGTACTTTCCCCGGCTGAAGGAGTCAGTCTGGGAGCTGTCGGCATGTCTGCTGACAGCCACACCATTGGCAGCATTTCCGCTGCCAGTGGTACAGCGGGAGGAGAGATTTGCCCCACTGTCAGCACGTCTGCTGACAGCATGGCCAGTAGCAGCCTGGCTACTGGCAACATTGCCACCCATCAACCCCTTAAAGTCCCTGTTTTTGGCCCAGAACTTTGAGCGAGACTTTTGGGATTTTAAGGGGGGAGGTGGCCATTGAGGCCATGTGTGCTTTGCACAAGGGGGGGTATATGTGGCAAAGTGCCCGCCCCTATGTGTATTTTGTGTTGTGTATTAATGTTGGTGTATAGTTATTGGTAATATGTGAGCAAGGGGAACTGCACTTTATTAATTCACGTGCAGTTGTACCGCGACTCCAATTGAATGATTGATTAGCAGTCGAATCTCGGTACAGCTGCATAAAAGCAGCATGTTTTCACTCACTCGGGGTTGTGTGTTCGGTGAGTGGAGAACGGGATTGGAGATAGAGGTAAAGAGAGAATAATAATAATTATTAAATCAGCCCACCGTGTTTGTCTGTATAGTCCGTTTTGTTTGTCTCTTTTGTTTTGGCGAATGTGCCATGTCCTGTGTTTTTGTTTGTCTTACAACCGTTTATTTTCTGGCTGTCTGTTCATTTATTAAATGCTGAGTGAATCCATTCGCTCAGCTCCACCTTTGTTGCTTATTTCCTGGCTCTGGTCTGACGCCACCCACTCCCGCTGTCTTTGTGACAATTCTTCACAGATTTTTTGGCGTATGTTGCCTTTTTGTACCAAACCTTTTAAGAAATTAACCTATTGGGTATAATCTAAAACAACGAGGTATAGTAATGTTTGTGACCTGAAACGTACACTTCAATAAAAAATGTTTAATCTGAAAAGACAGATTTCATTTTACATAAATAACTAAAAACACATTATTTTGATCATAAAAGCTAAAGGCTGCTAAAGTGAAGATTGATATTGGATTGCAAATGATTATTTATTGTCTTTTTACACAATAACATTTTGTTTAAAACTGAGGAATGCACCCAGGGGTCTGTAGTAATGAGTCACGCTGGTCCACTAAATTGCAATGTAGAATTACACTTGCAGTAGTTGACGTAAATATACTATAATTGCACCAGGAGGAGTGACACTTTTAGAATGCTAATTATCTTTAAGTAAGAGATGCCAATTGTTTCAACACAGTACTAGGAAATTAATGTATTCGACTTGTCTGGCTGTCTTTGTGAAGAAGTCTGTGAATTGAAATAAGTCAAAACTTTACATTTTATTTCCAAATAAAAAAAAAAAATGTCTGTTTTGACTGTCTGTTTTCAATGCTTTCCCGTTGTACTGTCTTGTGAAAAACTTGCTACAGTATCTTACAGGATTTTTTATTTTTTTTGTCTCAGAGCCTCCCATTGGTCAGATCCACCCTCCTCATGGCAGCGTGACCCCTCAGAAGAACAGTAACCTGCTGGTGATCATCGTGGTCTCAGTGGGCGCTGTCACTGTAGTGGTTGTGGTTATCGTGGCTGTCATTTGTACACGCCGCTCGTCAGCACAGCAAAGGAAGTAAGTCTCTGTGAATTTTTGTTTGTAATAATTAAGATGCTGGGTCTGCTCAGCATGTACTGTGTAGGACAAAAAGCATGTTTCACTGCTAGGAAAAAGCATATTTTTCCTTATGACAGCAGAAAGCATTGCCTACCGCAGTCTGAGGTCAAAAGTATGTTGTATCTTGTACATTTCTTTTATCAATTGCTTGCCAGTGCTTGCAAGATGTTTTAGAGAGCTCTTCCAGTATTCACTCCTGAGTTAAATGTATTTGAGCATCATTGAAGTTTCAATGAGGAATCTAAACAGACTTTTGATTCCTACCATGCATCTTATTTCTCTCCTAGTCTGTGATGTTGACTTAACGTCACAGCTGCATTTCGAATAAGTTGACAATAACTCCAACTGAACCAGGACAAACTTACAAAGCTGACAAATCTTTAAAACAAAGGCTTTAAATTCAAAGCAGCAAAAACAAAACAGCTGTATAAGTAATGTGGTTGTGTGTTACATAAATAAAGTTTGATTATTTTGAATGTAAGTTTATTATCTATACCAAATCCACGTGTGGAATGTAACTGGGTGTTGATTGAATAATTGATCAATCAAGTCCCAGCCACATAGTATAAAAGGAGGACACATCCTTTGTTTAGATGGGTTAGTTGGGGGATGGAATGGAATGGAATGGGGTGGGGTGGGATGTGATGGAATGAGGTGTGGTGGGATGAGATGAGGTGAGGTGGGGTGGGATGAGATGGGTTGGGGTGGGATGAGGTGGGTTGGGGTGGGATGAGATGAGATGAGATAAGATAAGATGAGTTGAGATGGCAAGCTAGCAGCCGGAACAAGTTATGCTCCCTATACAACACTGTGATAGCTCTGCTTGGGTGTTGGTCTTTTGATTTTTAAATATGTCCACGTGCTTGATGTGTAACCCTTGAGAGCTAATGTGGTTAACATAGGTAATATACATGAAATAGTGTGTTAAGATAAGTTGTAATAGCAGTGGGATGTGGCTCAGTGAATATGAATCTGTGCTTAAAGAGGTTTTTGCAGTTGTCACTTTGCCCTTCTGGGAGAGGATATGTTGTTCATATAATAAGCCAGGACCTCCCAGAGCTGAGATTCCTCATTAGTATCAGCTTACAGTATGTGAGAGATGGTTGTGTTTGTTAAGAAAAAAAAGAAGGAAAGAAAGAAAAGAAAAAATATACTAAATAAACTGAATGGCATAGGAAAGGCTGCATAATTATAGATAATTACCTCAAGGATGATACGTGACAAATACTTCACAGCATTGTGTTTAGTTAGATCTGACAACGAGCTTGCTGGAAACAGCATGTTGTGCAATGGAGGCCAATGGGAAACCAAGACAGCCATCATATACATGTACCAAAAGAAGTGTCATTGTTTTTGTGGATGAGTCTGAAGCCGTGGTTAAAAAATGTGGTGCTTAACGAGAACACCTCAGAGTACAGCATTAATATACAAGGAATGTACAAAGGGTTACTTTGTAATAAAGTATATTCAAAATGAAATACACAAATAAATATACTTTTGGTCTTGTACCCAAACCTGTTTTTTTTTCAATTGCAGAAAGAGTATTTGTGTTTGTTTAATGCATTTTAAATAGATATTTATGACAGGATATGAAGAAGGTGAATATCAGAGTCATAGCTATACACAGAACTTCCATATTCCCTTCTTTTTGGAATGTAATGAATTATTCAGTTTTCTGTCAACCCGGCTTATCGTATTAGCAATACAAAATATAAAGAGTAAAAATAAGAATGCCACCCCAGAGATAGGTAAATCCTTTCTGTATGTCCTAATGTGTTGCTGAAACAACAACACAATGCGACACAACATCTCATTTCCAGTGAAAACCACTGCAGGGAAATGAGAAACACCAGAAGAACACAAGTGATAATGAAATGCTTCTAGCATTTAATTATGAAAAACAGCACCATGAAATAAGGAGAAAGGGATTAGTGTCATCAAGCATATTATTTGTAAATTAGAAAATGCTTTTTTTTTCCACAGACAAGTATTGTTTAGTCTTGGCATACACATTTTGAGGTGCCTTCAATGTAGAAGTAGTATTACAGAACGAGTATTTAAAAAACACAAATACATATTCACTTATAAAGCAATCTTATTCATACTTAGGGATGTAAATCCATTTTCTTTTTCTTTTTATATGAATTCCCTAGGCAATTTAAAATAGTTTTTTTTAATTATAAAAATGTGTTTCTTTTGAACCACTAAAACAATATCTGTATATCCTGCATTTTAAATGGTAAAATTAGCATTTGAAAGAACAGTAGTAAATGCTGCATTAAATAACCTCGAATTGATAGATTAAATCATTTGTTTTAATTTTATGTTTCTGTAAAGGACCATACAGCCTGCCATACACATTTTCAACCCAGAAAACAGTGTCTTGTTTCTAACTGTACATGAAATATTGTGTTATGACAAGTTGTAATTGCACTGGGACACGGCATATACATCCTGTCAAGTAGTATCTGGTCCCAGGCATTTCTCAACAAATTGTTTTATTTCTCCTAGGAAACGTGCCACCCACAGCACCGGCAAGAGGAAAGGCAGCCAGAAAGATCTGAGGCCCCCGGATCTGTGGATCCACCATGAGGAGATGGAGCTGAAGAACATTGAGAAACCCTCGGGTTCTGATCCCTCAAGCCGCGATTCGCCCTTGCAGGGCTGTCAGGACATCACGCCTGTCAGTCACAGCCAATCGGAGAGCCAGATGGGCAGCAAGAGCAGTCACTCAGGTAAAGGTGATGCCAGCTCTGTTATTCTAAATGGGAAATTTACTGATGAGCATGCATTTAAATTAGTTGTATTTCTTATTAGAGAACAATTTAGTACCATCAGCCAATAGTATTGCCTGAGGCCTTATGCTACCCTCACAGAAAAGGCAGTGGATTACATACATACATGCATACATGCATTTTAAACTGCATTAACAAAAGTAAGAGCCTGTTTATGGCAAAGACTCTAATTAGTGTACCCCTTTTTTGTTGTGGCTCCCTGTTTGCAGTGATGTGTCTAATTGGCTGTTCCTCTTGGCTGGTTCTCTCCCAAAGGTCTGGATGCGGACGAGGTGGCCAGCAGTATCTCCACACTGGAGCGATCCCTTGCTGCCCGCAGAGCTACACGTACCAAGCTAATGATCCCCATGGACTCCCAGCCTAGCAACACACGTAAGTAGCCTATCTAAACCCCTTCCACAGTACAGCAAGCCAGATGCATTGTAAATCAACTGGGTAACACTTTAGATTACAGGGCGAAAAAAGTTCTGGAGACACCTATAATTAGCTAATACAAGTCTGCACTGTGCTGCTAGTTCAAGGTTTGACTAATCACTTCATGAATTCTTATATGTAGACCATAAATGAGAAATATTTATCAGAAACGTTTGAACTGAGAGTCGCAGCAACACCCTGCACAGAAAATAAAACACACATTGTCAGACTTCTAAGAACACTGCTCCAAGAGAGCCCCTCAAAGCAATTACTGAAATCAGGCAGTGGTGCTTTACAGTGAGTGAAACTGAAGTAATTGTACACCCATCCCTTGTGGAAAGAGATTGGGGGGGGGGGGGGGGTTTGAAGTTGGTCATTCTAGTCACTAATTGCAAAGTATTAAGCAGGGTTGGCTAATGTTCTCTTGCTGATAACAGCAGACATACTATAGAGTTCTCTCTTTTTTTTGCATGCCTGAGTAAAGATTAAACCCAGAATGTGCTTAGGCAATAAATGGTACAATTACGAGAATGGATCATGCTAGTGTTCCTGTATAAGGTCACTAGCAATTAATGTGTCTCAGAGTGTATTTTCTGTGCCTGTGACATAAGTCTGCATTTACAGTAGCAATAATTCATTGAACAGTTTGATTTAAAACATGTTACAAATCTTGGCTAACGACATACAATTTTTTTTCCAGCCATTGTAAGTGCCATACCCGTGCCAACTTTAGAAAGTGCCCAGTACCCAGGAATCCTGCCTTCTCCTACCTGTGGGTACCCACACCCACAGTTCACGCTTCGCCCAGTGCCATTCCCCACGCTCACCGTTGATCGAAGCTACGCGGCAGGTAGAAGTCAGTACACAAACCTTATTTCTCAAATTTTCTTCTATCAAATTCCTAGTACAGAACATAGGATGATTTTTTATATATATATATATATATATATATATATATATTATATATATATATATATATATATATATATATACAGTACTGTGCAAAAATTTTAGGCAGGTGTGAAAAAATGCTGTAAAGTAAGAATGCTTTCAAAAATAGGCATGTTAATAGTTCATATTTATCAATTAACAAAATGCAAAGTGAGTGAACAGAAGAAAAATCTACATCAAATCAATATTTGGTGTGACCACCCTTTGCCTTCAAAACAGCATCAATTCTTCTAGGTACACTTGCACACAGTTTTTGAAGGTAGGTTGGACCAAAACATCTTGGAGAACTAACCACAGTTCTTCTGTGGATTTAAGCAGCCTCAGTTGCTTCTCTCTCTTCATGTAATCCCAGACAGACTTGATGATGTTGAGATCAGGGCTCTGTGGGGGCCATACCATCACTTCCAGGACTCCTTGTTCTTCTTTACGCTGAAGATCATTCTTAATGACTTTCGCTGTATGTTTGGGGTTGTTGTCGTGCTGCAGAATAAATTTGGGGCCAATCAGATGCCTCCCTGATCGTATTGCATGATAAGGATAAGTACTGTATCTGCCTGTACTTCTCAGCATTAAGGAGACCATTAATTCTGACCAAATCCCCAACTCAATTTGCAGAAATGCAACCCCAAACTTGCAAGGAACCTCCACCATGCTTCACTGTTGCCTGCAGACACTCATTCGTGTACCGCTGTCCAGCCCTTTGGCAAACAAACTGCCTTCTGCTACAGCCAAATATTTCAAATTTTGACTCATCAGTCCAGAGCACCTGCTGCCATTTTTCTGCACCCCAGTTACTGTGTTTTCATGCATAGTTGAGTCGCTTGGCCTTGTTTCCATGTCGGAGGTATGGCTTTTTGGCCGCAAGTCTTCCATGAAGGCCACTTCTGACCAGACTTCTCAGGACAGTAGATGGGTTTACCAGGGTCCCACTGTATTCTGCCAATTCTAAGCTGATGGCATTGCTGGACATCGTCCGATTGCGAAGGGAAGTAAGCATGATGTGTCTTTCATCTGCTGCAGTAAGTTTCCTTGGCCGACCACTGCATCTACGGTCCTCAACGTTGCCCATTTCTTTGTGCTTCTTCAAAAGAGCTTGGACAGCACATCTGGAAACCCCTGTCTGCCTTGAAATTTCTGCCTGGGAGAGACCTTGCTGATGCAGTATAACTACCTTGTGTCTTGTTGCTGTGCTCAGTCTTGCCATGGTGTATGACTTTTGACAGTAAACTGTCTTCAGCAACCTCACCTTGTTAGCTGAGTTTGGCTGTTCCTCACCCAGTTTTATTCCTCCTACACAGCTGTTTCTGTTTCAGTTAATGATTGTGTTTCAACCTACATATTGAATTGATGATCATTAGCACCTGTTTGGTATAATTGTTTAATCATACACCTGACTATATGCCTACAAAATCCCTGACTTTGTGCAAGTGTACCTAGAAGAATTGATGCTGTTTTGAAGGCAAAGGGTGGTCACACCAAATATGGATTTGATGTAGATTTTTCTTCTGTTCACTCACTTTGCATTTTGTTAATTGATAAATATAATCTATTAACATGTCTATTTTTGAAAGCATTCTTACTTTACAGCATTTTTTCACACCTGCCTAAAACTTTTGCACAGTACTGTGTGTGCTATAGATATATATCTATAATATAATATATAGATCCTATATATTATCTAGATAATATTATATATATATATTATATGTTTATAATATGTTTAAATCCTGGTTGCCAAACCTTTTCAATATTTCCTGATTAAAAGATAACCACATACTATTACCAGTACTATAGACCAGTTGTGGCCAGCATCAAAGAGACTGCATCATAAAGTAAAGAAAAATTATTATATGAAATATTAGAGCAACAGAACTCAGAACTACCCAGGGTGAGATTGTAAATGTCATAAAAATGTTGAGAAAGGTTAAAAAAAATAAGAAAAAATCTGTATAAATGTGTTCCCTTTGTTGTTATTTTTATAAACATACTATAGTCACACTTGCCATCTGGGCCTGAATACTAATTGCTAGCAAGTGGTGTGTGTCTCATAGCAACAGTCTTTTAAAACATGAATTTTCAGAGCACTTGAAGAACCATTTGTCTCCATTAGTTTTGTATTTAATTGCCTCTTTTAAAGGCACGAATACCTTTTTTTTTTTTATTAGCCAAGCCAAACTGTGTCTGAACCAGTAATATCAATTCATATGGTTTATACAGCCTGAGAGGTAATGAAATTAGAGATACATTTACAGTCTACTTTTGAGAATAACTCTTTGTTTAGTGTTTTATGTTCCATTCAATAGAACTGAAGTAAAATGTATTGGCCTAGTAGTTTATTACCTTTAACCTTTTTTTTTTAAATACACTGTCTTTGTCATTCAATTATATGCTAGCCTTGAGTGGTATTATGGGATGGTTGTTGGATTTGTCTTCTGATTCCCTTGGTGATTGCTGTTTGTGTTCTCTGTCAGCTTGGGATGAGCCCCATATCAGACTGTAGTACTGTATGTACATCTCACCTCTGCTCCCTTCTGTCTACATGTGTCCTGCCTGTATTCTATACTGTATTGTTGATTTTAACAGCTGCTGTTACCTAGAAGATCAATATCATATTTTTATCCTTCAACTGGCATTTTTTTTTTTCTTCAACCATTAAACTAACAAGACCCTTTTTAACATTGCATAAAAGCAAATATAAAAAGGAAAAATACATTTAAATGTGTGTTTTTAATCGTATTCATTCTTTCATCAAAAGGAAGCATGGGTGTATAGGTGGTATGAGGTAGAACAAGGTAAATACTGAAATAAGGTCCATAAGCGGTTCCATATTGGGTCAATATCTTTGATCAAATTCGAAGTCAAGCATTCAACAAACAGCTAATTCAGGAGGTTATTGGGTGGTTACATCAATTCAGTCCAACAACAAGGGGTTTTCAATTGCCATGAAACAAGCATGTATGTAGGTTAGCATTACCTTGCTGCAAGCGTTATGTCCTGTATTTAAGTAACAATGTCTCTGTTAGTTTGAGTACTTCTCAGATTCTCAGTTACTCTGCTGCTCCTGGCTGGCATGCAGTAAATTAACAAGTGTGTAAATAATCCTCTCCTATTCTCCCAGCGATAGCAGAGGGCACTGCATCACACTCCCAGCATCAGTCTCTGATCGCCCAAACGCAGTCAGAACAAGCGGTCACTGAGGAGATACCCAGCAGAACTATCCCCACAGCCTGTGTTCGTCCCACTCACCCTCTCCGCAGCTTCACCAACCCCTTGCTACCTCCCCCCATGAGCGCCATTGACCCCAAAGTCCCCTACACACCGCTTCTGTCTCAGACAGGTAAGAGGCATCATTTGTGAGAATTCAGTATGCTGCCTTGGGTTTCTACTGTGTAACCATTTCTTTTCATATCTTTACATACATTGTGAGCTGTTAAGGGTCTTACTAAACTGCTTTAGCTATTTCACTAAGCATTGTTTCCCTAACCATGTTAAGCATTGGAATGTGGAAGCATTACAAGATCAGTAGTCTCCCTCATAACATAAATGCTATAAAACAGAAAGGTATTAATTGTGGTGGTTAGTAAGAAATTCTTAGTTGATCTAATGCAACTTCTAAATATGCAGAGACAATTTCAAAATCCTATGTATCAACGTTAGTCAGGAGTGTACGGTTTAGGTATTAGCCTGCTGTGCTCAATGCTCATTATGGCTAAGAAACCATTAAAATCCACCATACCCTTTTCTGAAGGAAGTGCAAAGAAAATCCTCAGAGGAATGGTCATATTTTATCAGTATAAAACAACTCAGGAGACTTTCCTGCTCCCTCTTGTCACAAAGTGGTTTTGTGCTTGATTTTTACTAGTTTTATTCCTCTCAGAATATGTACCATTGTCTCTTTGCTTCGAAATAGGTCTTAAAGGTATCAAAAACCACAAGTATAAATTGAGATGCCATCATGCATTGTGTCTTTTGAAGTGGAAACTAACGCAATAAAAAAGAAATAAAACATGCAATACAATAATTAATGTTTATCCAGTTCTTTGTTTTCTTTTATTGGCTGCAAAGAAAAAAGACAAAAAAAATGAAGTTATTGACCAAACCCGCTCCACCAAATAGAAGAATGAAAACCATTTAAGGAAGGGCTAAAAATATATGATGAAGTATTGAACAGTGTTCATCAAAGATTTGACATAAAGTCTATACAGAGCCAGTGCATAACTTTTCCTCTCTTAACTAAAGGTTATCTTTTAGTTGTTGGTTATGATGTATTGCTGTGAACCCAGATTAAGAAGCCAGTTGGTGCAGCAGAGAATAGGATGTTGACCACTTTAAAGTAGCTTTTCTGTATTTCTTTGCCACTATTGTGTATGTATCTTAGCCTTATCACACCACTATTGTAGGATATATGTACAAATCCCCATATGTGCATTGCAGTCTTTTCAGTCTTCCATAGATCTATATGTCATGACGACTAAATAAGCACTTCATTGTGCTGTAAAATTGACTTTGATTTTTTCCTCTCTAAAAATTGTGACGTGTCCAAATTCAGAGGTTTGTTTTATGTTAGGCTACAAACAACCTGTAAAAAAAACTTGTGGTTGTGCAACTCCTGCTTGCCAGTCATTGCTGCTAATAGCAGCAGTTCACAGCTGCATTGCAGCACAGATAAATCAATTCATAGGTTGTCAGAAGTCATACTATGTTCCTTAACTGTCAGAGCCAAAGTTCATGCAGGGGATGGGCAGGTTTAATGAGTGGGCTGACGGTTCCATTTCTCCTCTATTATAGCAAACAGGAGCACATTGCAGGTCTATTGGATATAAAAGAGAATCTAATATGTTAGCTGAATCAAAACTTGTACAACAGGCTGCTTACATTACAACTGGTAGACCAAAAGAATGATGGATGAACACTGTGGTATACCTTATTGAAAATTCAATAACAAAAAACTAATAAGCACCAATGACAAAAAATAATTTGTGAATTGATAACCCAGACATGGCCAATGCTGTCAGAGCAGAAAAAAAGACATTGGCAAGAGATTAAGGGGAACATTGATGTGTACCATGGAAGTTAGAAGCAGAATTAAAGTGAAGGTGTCATTTGGAATCGCTCCTGCAGGTACTGAAGTAGCAGTAGGCATTCATTCTGCAACAGATTCCAACTCAACCCTTACAGATACCATATATGTTTTAGCATGAATTTTAGTGCTAGAAAACAGTCAATGGTGTGTGTCTGAGTTCAGCACATTTACCACATATACTGTAGTCAGCTAGCACTACATCCAGCGCTCCAGATAAGGTTTTGGGTCTAAGATTAACTTACCCTCTAATTTTAACACTGAGACAGTAAAATGTATTTTCTGGGGATAGAATGCAACATTACCTTGAAGTCATGAGTAATCTCAATAAATATTGTAAATCTTTCATGGTAATGGGGTAAGCATTAAAAAAGAGCCTTCCATTTTAACTGCAATGTTACTTTGAACTACTGTACAACAACGTGTGCATTCTATAAGGTTCTTTATCAGCTCTGCCCTTTGTTTCGAGGTATCACACTGTGAGGTGAGAGTGTATTAAATGGAAAGTCCAGACAGTAAATTATGTGTACAGAAATAAATTAATTTGTTATTATTTTCTATACACAACAACAAAAAAAAAAAAAAAAAATAAATAAATAAATAAATAAATAAATAAAAAAGAAAACAAAACGGCGTGAGTGCTGGAGTAAAAATCCAAAACAGGTAGTGAAAACTCGTCCTTAATCATCTTCCCAGCGTACCCAGACATTTGAAAGTTTTCAAAAACCCCGCTGCTCAAAGCTAGTCTCTCCCACCGCTCGTTACTCCGCCTGTTTTACCTTCGGACCAACCCCGAACACAGTAGTACATTCCCTTTAGTATGTAATGTCCCGCCTCTGTAGTCAGTGGAACACCAATTTCCAACTGACAAGTGTCCTTATCCTTCACTTGACTTCAATGGCTGGAATTTACATACTCGTACTTCCGCCCCTCACCAAGGTGCCGCCCCTCATAAAGATGACTTTTGCCATGGTCACGAGGTCTTGGTAAGGGAAGTCCCGAGTTGGTTTGAAACGCCTTCTACTGTTGGGAGGCTGAATCACAGACCGAAACCCCTTTGACTCATCACACACACTGACTCACATTAATTTCGCTACTTATAATTTAACATTCATTACACTCTATGAACATGTTAAAACTTAAATCTAAAGCCATACAGATAAATACAATAAAGAAATGTATTAATAATTATAAAACAGTTTGTTTAATATTATAGGCACCTTGTTTTAGAGGTTGCCTCTGACGATGGTTCCAGTTGGATTTGTAGCTGGACTGGGGTGTTTAACCTTCAACCTGTAGCTTCAGTTTTGTCCTATTCTTGCTGTGATTGGCTGCAAAGACAACAAGGCTAGCCAGAGATTGGATAATGTTTGCTGGGTTGGTTTTTCTTGTACACAATTTCCTAGTAACTGAAGACATTGTATTCTGGGAGATGTAGTTGTTAGTGGAAGTTTTAGGGGAGGCTGGAGCGAAGGCAGACAAGCTGTGCAGCAAAATTGCTATGCATATTTTACGCATTAAATAAAAATTCAGTGTGTATTTTGGATTTTGTAATGAGTTAAAAAGGGCAGGCAGGCAGCTTATCTAGACCGCTGACTACATCACAATCGCTTTTTAAATCAAAGATGCAGCACCTCTGCCTCTAGTCCAATTGTAAGATTGCAAACGATTAAAAAGTAAACATTTCAAATTGGCTACATAGCATCATAGATTGACTGGAAATGGGAAATCGTCTGTCGGTTTTCATGTACATTTGTCTATATATCTACAGTCTATAGACTATAAAGTGGCATATACCAATCATGCTAGCTTTTGGGGCACCTTTTTGCGATGAGTTGGATATGAAGAAAACCAAATAAAGAACCCATCGAAAGTTATTAACCTAGCATAAACATCTGTGTTTGGAGCTGAGAGATAGTAAATTTGGGTGACCCTTTTTAATGTGCTATTATAGCCTAGAACCTCTTGTGTTGATGAACTCCCCAGGGATTAATAAGACCTACATTTTGTAAAGGTATGTTAAAAATGCATGGAGGAAAATAAGAGCGTACTTTATTTTCGTAAACCACGCACAGAGAATTGTTTAAAACCCACTGGTCCCTTTAATATCATATATTTATCTGTCTATGGGCCCAGTGTTAACCATGTAACTGTCGTAAAACTAGCATGAAATGACCCAGAATTTATTTTTGTATCGGTGCAACTAGAACAAAAACCAGGCCCTACTGTCCAGATTTATGAAGGTATTTCCTCTCAAAAGGTAGTGAGGAACACACTTTTAACACAACACAAGAGTTACATTTTTGTAGTTTTGTAACATCAACAGTTTCCTTTTCCTTTCCTGAAAAAAGGCCCTATATGTATTAAACAGCTCTTGAGTCCCCCCATTCCAATGTATTTGTATTGAATAAGGAAGTCAATATATCACCTGTGAGGGAAAACGCAAGCAGGATTATTGTGTTGCCAAAACATACTGTATGCCTCGAAATGCGATTTTATGTTTTCTAATATCTTTTTAAATACTGTTACTCTCATTTGCCTGAGTAACCAGCAAACCCTCCTTTGTGATAAGCCCTTAAACATGGAAAATTTAATTTTGCTTTTGTTCACCGAGAATCCAAAAGCAATGCGTTTCTTGACAGATCCCTTTCTATTGTTCAGATAAGGAGAATTTCAATAGAATAGCCGTCTGCAAACTCCTAAGCCTGGCATTGTCCTTACCGGCATTAACAGTCAGTAACACAAAGTCTTTGAGGCGGCCAAGGCCTTTTTTTTATTTTTAAAGATGGATTTGGCTTCTCGAATCAATAGATATCATCTGTCTAGGCAATCCTTTAAGGGGTTATAAAAGCTTAATTCAGCCCATAGTACACTTCAAACCTTGGAGCATTATCTGCTTTGTACCCAGAATTTCATTGGAGACATATATAATCTGCACTGCGAAAGTGCAAGGGAGGCAATGTTAATTTATCTGCGGACAAATATATTTGAATTTGGTCATTTTAAATTAAATCTGTACTGCCGGCCTAATGATGAAAGCTCTGCCCTAGGTCAAGTAGTGTCCCAGGCAGGATTCCAAGCAAACTACAATCCTGGAAATTAATGAGCTCTTCACACCAATGCATTTCTGAATCAAAACTCTGATTGCTCTGATAAAAGCTTTCTTCCCTTGTGTCTGTGAATACAGTAATGTGGAGAGATGAAGCCTCTCTGATAAATTATTCATCTGTGCTACACTGCACAGCGTTTACACACCAAAAAGCTTTTGCCTTGCCTAAGAAATATTCAAGGCTTATATACACATTACTGTTGCATGAAACTGCTTAATTTCAGAGCTGGCAACAATCTGTCAGTACACAAGGATGCTGCTCGGGTTTGCTTAATAGATATCTTTGATCTTTCAATAGAACAGCTCTGCACTTTCAAGTTAATTAATCTTTATTTGTAGTATTGGATGTTATCATTACTTGAAGGACACAATAATTTGTCCAGGACTCCCAAGACCTTTGCTATTTTCAAACACTCCCAGTGCAGAGAATGCAGCCCCATGTTACTGGAGCCTACAGGGATATATGATCAACCTTAGACATCTGGTATTTCATTTATCATGTAATTGTAAAGCTTCTGTTCAGGATGCTTTTGTATTCGAAACCAGTATTAGAATGAAATGGGTTTATAGATACGTCATCAATGTGAGTGAGAGAGGCTGTAATACCCTGGATCCCTGCAATTCTCTAACAGCACACATGCAATCAATTGACTTGTGAAGCAGAACTTTCACAAAGGTCACCAAAAGGTTCACTGCCTCCAGTTACCTTCTTTATTGACAGGGAGGGGGATGGTGGGTAATGCTCTATATGAAGCAAAGCCGAAAGCATGTGTTTTGTTGTGGCCTACATTTCATATTTATACACAGTAACAGCCCATCAGTCAATGGCTAAATTGGGCATGCAAAATTTTGAAAGCAGACATGGAATTCATTTTATACTGGCTGTTCCTTTAATGCCTTCACACGTATTACTTTCTTTGTGGGTATGTGACAGGCTGCTGGCGTGTGGTTGCTTGTGAGTGATGGGCAGGAGATTGAGATGGAGGTTGAAGTTGACACACCCCACAGACACGCAGGTTTTATTTACATACACACGCGGAACATACAGGAACCATAAGTGACGCTGCCAGCAATGGTAGCTCACGGGGGACATACAGTTTGGAATACAAAAGGCAAATTATAAAATGGATTGTTAGTGTGCTGCATGCTGATTGGTCCATCAGGGTTCCAAGCCATTACAATATCCAGCACAATGTCACGATTAGAAACTACTTAGGAACAAAGGCAAATCACTGCACCTGTGCTAACGACGTATCACTGCGCCACCAAAATCAAACACCAGTCAAAATACCTGCTGTCGTGGAAGATACTGAAGACAGCAAGGTGTCTTGTCATATCTCCCAGTTTATAGCAATTTCCATTTTGAACCAGTTTGCTATTTTAAACAAGACAATGTTTTGGTATTTTATTTGTATTACATACCAGCCATTTTCTGTAACTTCGGTCAGATCCAGTTGTCAGAAATTCAGTTTTGTTTTCCTCCTTTAGTTGGTATCAGTCGTCATTTTATGAAACTGACTCTTAATTTAATTTTTAAATGTGGATATTTGTTTATTTTTTCAGCAGTATTTACATGACTACACGCAATGTCTTAACCATCCAACTCACTTTTCTTCACTGTCTCTCTTCTCCTTTAGTACCGCACACTTACTGTCTTTATAGGTACAAAAATGTTAAATGTTTAAATGACTGGCTTGCTACAAAAAAAAAAAAAAAATACAATTTGAATTTAAATTAATTACATAATAATTAGTAATCTTCCTCCCAACAAAGCATCTTAAACTGTTGTGCTGTTTGGTAACGCTAGAGCCAATGTGAGTGAATTACCTAGCAACAATGTTAAATAGAATATGCAGGAAGGGCTCACAGATATACTAAGCAAGGTTTTTTTTTATTATTTTTTTTATTTTTTATCTTTTTTTAACTAAGCAAGGTTTTTTTTATAGTATTTAAAGTCAGAAAACTGAACTGAGAAACACAGCTAAGCAATGTTTTTATAGTTATTTTTTAAGTCTTTATTTTAAAAAAAGTATTGTTTTTACTGAAACAAAAAAAATGTTTTGAATATTTTTAGTTCATAGGGACTATTTTCTGTTGTGGAAGGTTACACCTCAAAATGTTAATAAATCTTTAGAAACTATATAGATTTCTCCTTTCTTTTTTAAAAATGTTTATAATTCTGTTTTATAAAAGCAAGAAGATATTGTCACATCTTGGTTGGTTGCAGGGACTCGACTGTGTCTCGTGCCTAACAACGCACCAAGAAGTAGCAATATCTAGCACAACCCATGCCCTTTCGTGCCTTATTGCTTAAATAAAACACTGCACAAAAACTGTAAAATAAAAGGTGCCATGAAAATGGTGAAAAAAGCATGGAGGTCCCTGTTAAACACCTCCTTCAGCTGTAGGAGGTTTTGGCTTCTTCTTTTGGCTCCGACCCCAGTTCCCCATATAGGCGATCGGAGGATTTCAGCAAGGTATTTTGGTCTATATGTCTGGGTAGTGTGGACAATCTTCAGCCTGTCAACTTTGGCTTTGCAGCAGCCCTGAGGTGAATAAGTGGGACCTTTTTATACCTGCTGATTATCCACAGCTGGCAATCACACACAGCAGACAGGCTCTTCCAGGAGCGTCAGGTACTTCATTCATTATTTACAACAATTACAATAAACACACACTATTTACAATACATTTACACAAGAACAAAAAAAAATCTTCATGTACAGGGCTCCTGCCTTGCTGCAGGATAGTTTAATAAATTGCAGGTAGACTTTGACATAGGCATTATAGTTAAATTAAATGTGAAATACATTGCTTAGTCAAAGTAAAATTCAGAAAGGATACTGTGAGATGCTGACCACTGTCTATGATAAATCTCGAGACTTTGAAACTTTGCACTGAATTAGGAATGCATTTTCATTAAACAATCCAGTCATTGATATATAATAACAGGTATGAAAGCCACGAAATCGGTTCCTACATACATATATAAAATAAAAGTACAAAAACAACTAAATATTTTATGAAATATTTAATGAAAATGTGTCAATATCTGTACATGGTTTTCTATTTGTCTATCCAGTACCATGCCAGTACAGTAGGCTATGGGTCATTAGCAGCATTTTGAACTTTCAAATGGCTTATGCTGACATCAATAGCATTACTATGAGTTACAAAGAAGCATGTATACTTAATACATTTTAAAGCTACAGTACATACTAGTTTCCAGTTAGTGGCTTACGAGTAATTATGTAGCAATGTGTAGCACCAAAAGCCTAAAATGTAACAGTTTATCACACCACCTCCTATTTTGTGCTGCTTACTCTCATAAACCACCTTCAGTACTATGTTCTTTACCTAAAAATGCTGCTGATGATTAGTGAGTGGTCTGAATAATCCCCCGTGCCCCCCAGCGATGCCCCCGGCTGATAACTCACATAACCCGCTTCTCATACAGTAGTTATCCAGCTGGCAACCGTCCTAAGGTCAAAGGGTTTGTACTGTAACTAAAAGCAGGATTTCCATACCCTGTGGACAAGCAGCAATCCTAGCCCTGTTCTCATTATACTGAGTTATTCTACCCCTAGCTGGAAACTGAACACACAATCCCCCCAATTAAAACTGCTGTGAGCTAACCCTATATTCTACAATGCTATTGAAGCCACGTCACGTAATTACAGTTAATCAGAATAGGATTATAGTGGTATTTTGTGATGGGTGGTTTGGGTTTTTTGTTGGCTGGGGCTGTGTAAGCGGAGTGCACTTCTTAGCTTGCTCAGACGCTAAGACGCAGCAGTGGCTGATTATACAGAACCTGAGGGAAGTGCAGCCTGTCTGATAAAGGTCCTAGCTCCCTGCCGTGATTGCCTGTGTAGCTGGGGTTTGCACCTGCTAGTGTTAAATTATGTAGATGATTTACAGCCCAGGTGTCTAACGAAGACTCAGAGGTGATACATCTTTGAATTATTAAACTCACACTGGTGTATGCTGTCATGAGCATGGGTTTACCTTTCAGGAACCCTGCAGGTGTTGAAGCATTTCATTTATGTATGTATTTATTTATTTATCTAAGAAGACCTGTAATTTAAAAAAAAAAGACAATGTTTACTGGTTTGTACAGCAGTCGCAATAAATCCCTAATTACCTGTTTTGATGCAATAAACTAGCAGATGGATATGCCCTCTAATCAGGGTTCTATTGAAACAAAATCACAATTTCATTACTAGTGAGTTTTTGAAACCAGCCTAAAGTTTTATTTAGAAAAAATTTTATTTTTAAAATGACTGTAATTGACCGACAACATGCGGCGTACTAAATTATATAGCTTTGGAAACAGATGACAGTTGATTGATGTCCTTTAGGGTGGCAGATGAAGATAGATGATAGCAACAAAACAAGGCAAATCTCAAACAGTCAATATTCAAATCTAGAATATATAGTTGAAATTGGTACATATACATGAGAGGAAGAGTCAAAGCACCTACAATTGGAGAACCAGGAGTATATAGAGTACATAGTAATAATAATAATAATAATAATAATAATAATAATAATAATAATAATAATAATAATAATAATAATAATAATAATAATTTCCAGGTGCAAATCTACCAAAGGCTCTGGTGAAGACTGCCTCCCTGGGTTTGGCTGGAAAGGCGAGATCTCCACTGCTTCCGGTTTCCGTGCCAACGGCCCCAGAGGTCACAGAGGAGGGCCATAAACAGCCAGAAGACCCTGCCAGTGTAAGTGCTGTATTGTACTGCATGCATGAGTGCTTATGTGGTGTGTGGGCATAAGTTTCCTATTCGGGACACAAATAAAATGTCTAAGACCCCGTTCACACTTACTGAGTTGGCCTTGGGCCGTCTCTGGGCCGCCTCAAAATTTCCGTTCTCAGTTGAGGTTTCGGGAGGCCTAAGTGCGTTCACATATGTGGCTCAAAAGGAAGCCTAAATTGTGGCGAAGTGCTTGTCGGGAATGTAAACAGTGACATAAACATCGCATTCCCGGAAGTCAACATAAGAGATTGAGCTGGGAAATTTGCAGGCGTAAATATGGCAATCTTATTTTTTGCAACACTGTTGGTACTGTACTTATTGCATAAGATACGATGAAGGCGTATGTTGACAGCGCAGTCGGTTACTGTGGAAAGAAGCCATCGTGTTGTATCGTGCGTGAATGCAGCAAACAAGGACATGTACATTAAATTAGTCACAATACAGATTACTATATTAACAGTGACTGAATATGCAACGTCGTATACATTATTTATCAATATTGACATTTACAATCTTAGCTACAATCTGAAATGTGTGTGTATATTGTAAGGGATTGGTCGGTTAAAAGACAACGTAAACAAACTGGCTGGTAAACAAAGTAAGTAATATAAAGTGTTTGGGATCAAAACTAAAGATGGTTTAATTAATGCACTGTTAATTGATAATACTGTGTTAATTAAGGGAAACTAGATGTAATTAAGCCTGGTTTAAAATAAATATGTTGTGTTTAGTAGAGACCATACTGGGGGTGCAATAGGACCCAGTAGTGATTACTGTAGTCAGGACCAACTCCAGGTTTAGTCAGCAGACTAATTAGTGGATTAATTAGTTAAGTTTAAAAGGGTGTGAGTGTGTGTGTTTCAGGTGGGTGATGGTAGGAGTTTGGTTGGGAGAGTTGGAGAGTAAGCTGGTTATTGTGAGTACTGTGGAAACGGGACAACAAACTATTACAAAGGTATTTGGATTACGATTTGGTTTTGGTGACAAGGTAACAGGCTTAGCCTGCCTTGTTATTAGTTATGGAAATGTTTGTTTAGTTAGGGCCCGAGAACAGATTAGGTTTTGTTTTGTTTATTTTTCTTTTTTGTAAACAATAAACAAATGCTACAGTGTTTCTTGGCATCCTGTGTGTAAAGCGTTTATTTGAAGAAGGAAAACGTGTGACTGGAGGACAATCCATCACTATATATATACACACACACACACACACACACACACACACACACACACACACACACACACACACACAGAGTGCGAGAGAGCTCAAGTTTTAGCATCATCATCGTCAAAAGTGTCGGTGTATTCAGTGCATTCTCCATTGCTATTTAACAGGCTGGAGATTGCCGTAGGTCCCATAGAATCCAGGATCCGTGGTGGGTTTATCTCTGGCCTGCTGCTTGATATTTCCGAGAGTTCTCGGACAAACTTGAAGGTTTTCACCACAGAGATAACACGGACATAAAGGAGATAGCTGCTTCTGCATCCAGCACTCAAAGAATATCACAGACATTTGCAGAGCTTTTTGAGATGTTACAGTAATAAAATAATGACTTGGATCGCATTATTGAGGAGTTTGGTGATAAAACGAGTGATCGGGAGAGTATTTACGTCTATAAAGAGGTGTGTGAAAAATACAGCGAACAAGGGGTGGGGCTTGGCTGGAGATGCAGGACTGTCCTTTTGTGATTCAATACCTTTTAAACCTGTTTTACTCTGGAAAAAAATATTTAAAACAGCGTGTGTGAAAATAAATTAGACCTGACGCGCCTGACAAATGCTGAATAAATGGACCTCTAAGGGTGAATTTATGCATTGTCCCAGCTGCTATCCCTTAAAACTGACATTGTTTTGATCTACTACGCTCGACCTGGTAGGGGAGTTGTCTGAGCTACGTCACCGCACTGGCGCGTTAAGGCTTTGGGTTCACACACGCAGACAGGTCGGCCCTGAGGCAGCACTGGTGCTTTAGGCCGCATCAAAAAGCTGGTCTAAATTTCACCAGCCCAGGGCCACCTTTTCATTTTTTGAGCATTCACACATGAGATAAGGTGGCCCTGGGCCAGCCTAAACTGCAAGTGTGAACCGGGTGCTAATTCCCAAATGGGGGGCATCCACATTAGTTTCCAGTTTTCTACTAAAGACTGTTCTTTGCTTAACCCTTTAAGGCCCAAGTATTTTTCAGTGGGATGCTCCCCCAGGACCAGTTTCTGGCTATATTTAACTAAAAATCTATTTTTGATATCTTGGAATTGGTGTCCTTTTTTTCAGAATACTGGGTAACATTATTAAGTACATCACAAACCATACAAACGTGTGTTTTTTTTTGTTTGTTTGTTTTTAAACACTTTTTTTTATTTCAAACCATTTTTTTTTTGTATCATCATGTATTCTGCTCAGAGATCTGTGTATAAAAACTTGTTGTTCTATGACTTGGGGGACCTTACAGTACTTCTTGAAAGTGAAAAATATTGATGTTTGGGCAAATTACAAGACATTGGACCATATTTATAAAACTGACTGTCTCCTTTATCGTGCCAGTAATAATGTTTAACGTTAGACGTTCATCACGACAGCGCTTCTGGTAGTATATGATCTCCCCTTTAACAGTACCAGCCTCATTAACCCGATCAGCTATCCCCTGCCATATTTTTCTTAGCCACAGAACCTTGTATTTCCAAACAGCTGATCTAAGTTGACAAGTACATCTTCATTTAATACTGCAAGTTACAGGGGAGTGAATGTAGTTTTTTTTTTTTTTTAATCTCACTCACGTCCGGCACCTTTTAGTATCTTGCTGTCCAGTCCCTTGCTACACAGACACCATTGTGCAGTACATTCTAATATGCCTGATATGTGCTTGATCATAATTTAGTGTGATGCTAGTAATTGCATTATCTAAAGAGACCCATAGAAAAAAAAAAGACTGTTGTACTGACTGAATGAAAGTAAACAACAATAAATGCAAGCACCTACTAAATCACTAAAATGAAGAACACCATCAAAAGAGGGCATATAAGCATACTCTACGGAGTTTAAACAAACTGCGATCGATCGGTTGGAAAAGGGCAAGAAGAAGAAATACTGATGGACTCCAGTGATGCAAGATGTGGACTTCTGAATTTAAAGTCTTTAATTGCTTTTTGCAAAGAAAAGAAAGTTTGACTCATGCCAAAAGAAAACAAAAGTAGTGGGTAGGCTGTGTGTTACTTGTAGCCACGTGTGTGCTAGACAGTTTAAAAATGATTTCTGTAAAGTGTGTGCAGTATATGTAAGGTATAGTATCCTGACGTGTTAATGCTGAACCTTTATCTGTCTTCTGTACTAAGTAGGCTACAGTAAAATAAATTGTACCAAAATCAATTAGTTTCAATTTAACATCATGTTGGTTTTTTTAGCATTGTACAGTATGTGTAATGCGGCAGCATGATTTGTTTTTTGTTACCAGTTGCCTGTAGGCCAAAGTAAAAAGAAAGTGCGCTGGTTATTCATTTGATTTTATTACTGAGCTGTACAGTTACAGCCAAAAGTTTCATCACCTAGAATTTTAGGGTCGAGACATAATTTAGAAAAAACAAACGATATGAACATAATTTGTGTCTTTTATTTAACATCATGTAACCAAAGAAATTACAAAATGATATCACAAAAGTCTACTAGAAGTCATAATAGTAGTACGGTAGTTTATGTTAGATTTTGAAATGTTGTTCTTTTTTATTTTGGTCGGGTTTTTGTTATTATATGGAAAACGACAAAGCGGTATGTAATTCAGTATGTCAATGTAACATTATTCAGCAGGTTTCATTCGACAGTGAAGCAAAATATGTTAATTCTACAGGGTGATGCAAAACTTTTGGCCATAGCTGTATACACCTAATGTGCAGATTTATATTTGTACATAATGTAATGTATCAATCCATCTGTTATTCACTTCCCGCAGTATTCCGCCATTGCTTGTTTACCTTTTGTAAGTACTATGTAATCCAGTGTTGGTTGGTCTGCCCGTGTCTATTCCCATTGGTTGTTATTTGTGCACCCTCATTGGTTATTGTTTGTTTGTCTGTGCCCATTGGACAATCCGTGATGGTAAATCACATCTAATAACCAGACAGTAGTTTTATAAAACACATGCTAAATACTGCCCAGTCAGTTTTTTAATGGCCAGAAATTACTGGCATCTTTTATGTCTATGGCCCATTGAGTGATTGCAGTGACATAATTAACGTTTATACTCAGGGTCATTATAAGCAATAATGGACACTACACTTGATTATTTTCTCAAAGTAAATATTTATAAATAAAATAATTACTTATTCCATTGTTATCCATATTAAAGAAAAAAAAAAACCTACCTAAAACATTTAGTTAATGAAACATTAACTGCTTATATATCCACTCGTTTCTTTATGTTTATAAATGTTGTAAAAACACTGTATATTAAAACACACGAGGCAGAATTAATGTTCTAATATAAATATAAGTCAAATACATGGATTTGCTGCTGTAAAATGTCTCTGCCCTTTAAAAATGAGATGCCCGTCTGAGTAATGTCACACAGAAAAAAAAACAAGCAGGCAGTGAAATTCAATTCCTCTGAAACCTATACTGCAAAGTACGGTGGCCCAGAATGAAACAACCCGTGTATACCCAATCACGGACCCAGAATGACACTTCAGTATGATAATGTTTACAAGCTCATTAGAAGTGAGGGAAAAGAGAATCCAATTGAGATCCAAGTGGATTTCAAGATGATTTTCTTCTGTGTGCAAAGTGCTCTGTGAGTACAATGCTCGTTCAGTGAGTTTGCATTCCCCAAACTAAACCAACGGAGACCCTTCAGGCACATAGTGAATAGTTGTTTTCTTATGTTGTATATATATATATATATATATATATATATATATATATATATATATATATATATATATATATATATATATATACACACACACACACACACACACACACATTATTTGTGCTGGTAGTGGAAATACCTACCATATGCAATTTTAATACCAATATCTTTTGTTCTGTTTTGGTTCTGCAAGCCTTGGATACATCACACATTTCTAGGTGTTTGTATTTTTAAAGAGAGTTCACGGGTGGGTGCTAGGGCTGCGTGAAGAAAATGGGTTAGTATTTAGAGGCTTAGCCTCGAAGGAATGATGATGGCCTGCCGGCCAGGAGTGCTTGTTTTGAACTGTTAGTGGCCTGTTGGCCAGGGAAGGTTTGAGCTGTTAATAGCCTGTGGACCTGCAAAGGACAGGGTCCGGACTTTGTACCATAAGAACCTCATACTGCGGAGGTCAGCCTCATGGGCCCCCGGGACCCCCTAAAAAATATAGAAATCCTCTGACAATGCGGAGAATCCTGGAGGTGCTGCGTCGTGGACCAGGCCATTCCCCCAGAGGACGGAAAGGTTCATAACCTGGAAAGAAGGAAGGATAGAGAATCCCTATCTCCAGGAGCCGCCCTCAAAGAGGTGAGGCGAGTCCTCCAAGGTCGGCACTGGAGTGCGCCTGCAGAGGCATCTGAAAGATAGAGTTTGTTAGTATTTGGATTTTAGTATTCAAGGATTGTAAATGCTACAGCTCTTACTGGTACAGTGAGATAGAAACAATAGGAACTGTGTGGCCGGTGGTCCCCTCTGACTCGCTGTGGCGAGGACCCCCCTTTTTGAATAAAGGCATGAGTAGCTACGGCTGACACGAGGCCGGGG
This sequence comes from Polyodon spathula, assembly GCF_017654505.1. Classification (NCBI taxonomy): domain Eukaryota; kingdom Metazoa; phylum Chordata; class Actinopteri; order Acipenseriformes; family Polyodontidae; genus Polyodon; species Polyodon spathula. The sequence goes on from NC_054534.1 coordinate 35,144,055, forward strand.
AAGTGAGACTCACTAATTGTCGGCGAGGGGATGGACAAGCTACAATAATGAAATCGGATACTTGAAATGTAGGATTTTATGGATGCTGGCAAATGATGAGGAATGTCGTGGACAATAAATGCTACAATCCAATTTTCATTGACTGGGATAAGGGATATTCAGTTCTGGGTGCAGAATGAAGAGAATGACAACCAACCTGTAGCATAGGAGGACCTGGTAGATGGAGAGAGGGCTGATGACATGTATTCTCTTGCAGATGAGAGTAGATTGAAGAGCGATGCGTTTAATTGAATATGAGATGATGGAACTGGGGAACCTGAAGAGGGATTGAAGCTGCTGAAGGAACCAGACTGTGAAATTTGGTGATCTGTAAATGAGATAAAGCATCAGCTGCATTACTGAAAAGACCTGGGAGATGACAAGCTTGAATTATGAAGTTGTAAGAAACTGAAATCCGTATGAGATGGCAGAGAAGTTGCATGATGAGAGGGGAGGAGGATCTGCCTTTATTGATGATATGCACAGTAGATTGATTGTCACTGAAAAATAAAATTGATCTCCTAGACCAGGAGTACCCCCAGAGGTGAGCTGCTATGACTATAGGGTAGATTTTGAGGAGAGATGATGATTTGAGTTGTGGGGAGAGAGTTTGAATTTCTTGAGGTCACCTGTTGTAAAACCATTCATTGCCTTGGACACCTTCGAATCCTAGGGAAGAAGCATCGGTATACAGACATAAATTGTGAGGGGCAGAGATGAAGTCATCGTAGAATAGTGAGAGGCCGTTCCAGTGTAGACCATATTTTGATGTCTTTTCTGGCTTCAGAGGAGATTTTTACATGGAAATCCTTTTTTGGGGAATAATATGGATTGCGTAGTTGAAATGGCCCAGTAGAGCTAGAAGGTTGTGCTTAGAGATTTGATTTTGCTGCTTGAAATATATTGATGAGATGGAAGATGTGGGCTATTTTATTAGAAGGAAGGCGGGCTCTGAATTTAACTGTATCTAAAGTGATTCCAAGAAACACGAGTTAGGGAAACTGGGCCAGTGGTTTTATCTTGTGAAAGAGGGACTCCTATAAAAGAAAATAGAGTTTGAAGACTGGACATTTCTTGAATTATAGTGTTGATACTGCTTGTAGAGCTGCCTCTTGGGGCTGAGAGGTCAATAATTAAACACTTTTTTCTGGACATTTTTCTGGATGGCAATTCCATTGAGATTGATTCTAAAGGAAAGGAAGGGTGGAGCGGAGAAGGGGCCAACCATGATACCTTTGTCCACTTTAGCTTGGATTAAGGACAAGACAGCTTGGGGCTCTAGAGTAGCTGATTGGAGGTTTGTAGATGAATGAGCGATAGATGGGATGTTGTATAAACCTGTAGAAAATCCGTACTGGAGGCCATTAATAAGATAGGTGACCAATTGTTTATCTGCTGGAGTGCGTTGGCAAGAGCTGGGATATAGATGGGGGTGGAAACTAACAATAGTTATTAGATAATAGAATGTCATTTGGATGACTGGACAAATGGACTTTGAGTGCGCCTACCCTCAGTAGCTGCACATGTGAAGGAATCTGCATTGAGGGCGAGTACAGGAAGTATTACATTTATTCCAAATCTGTTTGGATCCATAGAAATTAATGGGCCGGTCATAAACATCTTTTGAATGGGATCTACTGATGGAGAGAAGAGAATGAATTGGGGCCGCTATGCAATCTCTGAATCTGGAAGGGGTAGCTGGAGGTGTGGAGTATGAATGGGAAATGTTTTTGGGCACAGAGCTGTTGAGTGAGCGTTTGAGGTGCAGACTGCATGCATTAACCCGAAAGCCGCTGAAAATATGGTTAAATAGATCATTGTCTGGACCAATCAATAATAATATTATCTGTAGGGAGAACTGCTGCTGCTTTGGCTTAAAGTGCTTTATGATATTCAAAGAACATGTTTCCCCATATCTCACGGATAACTCTACAGTGTAATAGAGATACTGGTCCAATTCAAAACAGTGATGGGGACAGACAGAGCAGAGGACGTCCTGGAAGATAGAGAAGGTGAGAACAAACTCACCAACAGAAATATTTTTGAAAAGGCGGGGGTCACAGGATTTAAATGTGACTGCTAAATCTCCAAAATCAACAACTCTATGATCAATGAATTCTGATGATGCAATAAGAATGGCAACGAGATTGACATCCTTACCTTTTAACGGTGTAATTGAAAACGTGTGGTGGCGCATAGCTGCTGCAGACTGAGGAGAAGCTGATGCGAGGCTGAAATCTGGTATATTGATAGTTGGAATTGAAGTTGAAGCAGGGGCTGGCTGGGTTGCTATGGGGGGGGGCAGAGACTGAAATGCTTGAGGAGGACTGAGGGGTGGATACAGAAAAAACTGCAGCGGCAGCTGATGTTCCTGCTGAAGTGAATCGGCCAACTATACTGTCCTGGCGAGTGTTTATGGCTGACAAAGCGTCTGCGAAAGGTTGCATAAACTGTTTGGTATCTTCGAAGATTATTGACTGAAGTTCTGACATGGCTATTTTGGCTGCTGGCATTTGATGATCTGACTCTGAGGCTTCGTGTGAGCTGGAGTGATGACATGAGCAGTTCTGGCAGCTTGAGGTGGGGCTAGTGCTGTAGAGTGAGACTGGGCAGAGCAAGGTAGAAAAACAGGCTCGGCTGAAAGAGATTCACAGAGCAAATGAAAAAGATCAGTTCTACTAGGAGCAGATGGAATATGGATTCCCTTGTCAAAAAGGGCTTTGAGCAGTTTTGATATCGGCCAGTCTTTGAAGAAAAGTCGCTTGGGGTTGGTTCTGACGGCATTTCCTTTTTGAGTGACGAGGCTAGGAAAACTGTAAGCTAGGGACCTCAACAAAGGAGCAAGGTGGCGCTGTAGGTATCGGAATGTTTCGTTCGGAAGAAGATGAGGTAGGTAAATCCATGTTCTGTGCCGGGTCCAGTCTTGGTTTGTAATCAAATCGGGTAGTCGTGCTGAAACTAGGTCAAAGCCAAATCGGGAAGTCATACAAAAAAGGTCAAAAGCCAGATCAGGTGATCAAAAAGATTCAGTAATTGAAATGGGAATCAAGAAAGTCAGACAGGCAAGGTTTCATTCACGATAATGAATTTAATATTATTTTTATCTTTCGGTATCTTTTTCTTTATAGGGGCAAAAAAGCAAACGCAAGAGAGAAAACAAAAATTGTGACATGGTTGAAATAGGCAGATAGCTTTGATAGGCAGTAGCTCCCGCCCCCGAACTCCACTTTAAAGTTAACATATAATAAACAAATATACATATAAATATAAATAAAAGATCAAATGTATTGCAGTGAAAGATGAAAGAAAGAATAAGCGATTTAAAGATATCCTAAACTCTGAGATCCATAGAATTAATCTGGTTGTTCCCTTTCAGGCAGAAAGATTGGTCTCAGCAAAATAATAATAATAATAATAATAATAATAATAATAATAATAATAATAATAATAATAATAACATAATATAATAGTATACTCAAAAGACAATTCCTGTACCTGTCATTGATTTTTGTGAAGTTTGAATTTTGCTGATATGAATTAACTTGAAAAAACAAAAACATGCAGTAATGTTTAATTCCATTCCAGGTCATGAGGTTTAAAATGGAAATTAATTAAAGATGCTGGGTCATAATTTGCTGTATTTATTATAAAAACCTTCTCTTACCACAGAAGCCAGATAAATCTGACAGGAACGCTGCAATCGGTTGGCAGTTCTGTGCGTCGCAGTCCATATTTCAAAACAATGCACTCTTTTCTTTCAAAACGACTGTCCTTGTTACATGCTTTTAAAAATATCCGTTACTAAGCTCCCTTCAAATCTGTCACTTTATGTTTTAATGCTTCTTTGAAAATAATTCCTGGTAAAAGCATTGCACAAATGCATTTGTGAAGCATTACTTGTATGACATCAGGCTCTACAGATAAACATGAATTATCCTTCACTCTAAGTTCCACACTTCGTTCAACCTAGGTAAAAAAGGTATTGACCTCGTTAAGGTAAGTACATACATTTAAAAAGGTACATTTTCACAGAGCAATAAAAAAAATTAGAATGGATTATGGATGGTTTTGTTCATTTTGTTTTTATTATCTTTTGCCTCAAAATAGAGCCTCATATGTCATGGAAAACAACAAAAGTATTAATACTTTAATTCGATCTTGGGGATCCTTTTTTTCAATTCTACATCTCCATAATGAGTTACATTTAAAAAAACAAAACAATTAAAGGATCTCATTGGGAAACAAGCATTTCAAACAGTCTAGTTGTGTGTTTCAGAACACACACACAGCTGCGTTGTGTTTGACTATTTTTATTTTGTTTTGCCAATATTTACAAGTATTACAACTGTTAACCCCTTTCACTCTGCAGTTGTTTCATTCTAATTGTGTTGTTTCATTCTAATTGAGTTTTCAGAATAGGAATACATCAGAGACAAAAAAGAGAGTAGGGCCTAACATGTCATCTAGTTTATTCTTTATGTATTCAACTATGTTTTATTTTGTTTACAGGTATATGAACAAGATGACCTGAGTGAACAAATGGCTAGTCTAGAAGGACTAATGAAGCAACTTAATGCCATCACTGGCTCAGCCTTTTAACAACAACAATTGACAGAGGCAAAGCCAACAGAAGCATCACAGCACACCAGTATTCCACAATTGAAGATACTGACAAGGAGGGTCTTAATGATACAATCCCATTTAAGTAAAGGAAACCATGGCTCTGTCTTTTCATAAGACATTACTTTGGACAAGGCTTCAGTTAAAAAAAAAAAAAAAGCACTGGCTAGCCACAAAAAAAGAAAGCGCAACTTAAACCTATTTTTGCCTATGTATTGAACCTTGTTTACATAATTTGTTTAAAACATCACGCTAGTGTTAGTCTTCACAGAGTCACATAGATCCCTTTCTCACTCCTGTAGAAACCAGCAAAGGTGTCAAAACAGTTGCTGCTGGTTGGTTACATTGGGAACTTGGGTGATATTAACTGGTTTGCCACGGGAACACCCTATTCTGGTTTGAAATGGAGCTGTTCATACCATTGCACTCCATCTGATCTGGACAGCTGTTAACCAACTGATTAAAAAGCAGGATTTCATACACAGGTTTTGTGTAATGCCCGTTTGTTTTTTTAACCAACATTGATAAGTCCTAATGTCACATGTTGAATCTGGACAGCCTGTAAAACGTAATCTTTGCTGTAAACAATGTTTTTTTTTTTTTAGGGAAGGGTTGGATAGTATCAGTACTGTTGAATATAGAAATCCTCACATGGTTTTAGAGTAACTGAAAAAGTACTTGCCTATAAAATAAATGTTACCCTAACCGATGCCAAGCCTCCCATCGCATCCTGTTTTATAATTATTACAATGAGTCCCTTCACAACTTAGAATTTGATTTCGTACTGTCCTGTTTGTTGCCATGCTGGGAACTGAATCTGTGATACAAAACAATATCTGCTTATTAAAGGGATTAGGCTAGGCTCAGATTCACAAGAGATACCGGTTATCTAATGTGTCTTCACTCAATGTATACAGTAGCAGTTGATGTTGACTATTTGTCTTTATTCAATATAAAGCTGTATAAAGCAAAAAAAACTTCAGTGAAGTCATGTTTCTGAATGTTCTTTATTTACATATGTTTTAAAGCATTTAAGGAGCAAAACTCATACTAACCAGATAAGTGCTTAAAAACTGATACTAGTATATAAGTCAGTTGTAAGGTCTATCACCTCCGCTATTTACTGCAGATCTGACTTACGCCCAGACCTGACAAGATTTTTCTTTATTGTCAGCATAATGTTGGAAATAGATAACACTCCTTCTTCCCCATATTCATGTTCTTGCTTTATGAGCAGTCATGTATAAAGAACAGTCAACATTGTATTTATAAGAGAGGGTCCAGAATGTTGTTTCTGTGATAATTGACTGATAAGCTGCATATCAGTCTCAGTTAAGCAGAGCATGTCAGTATGTAACATTTTTTAACAGTATTTAGCAAAACACTTCCCCTTTTCCACAGAGGATTGCAAGTGCGTGGGAAATGTGTTGTCACCTTGTTTGTCTTCAGGGTTACAATGTGTTCGTTTCATGGTAACTTTCAGAGACAAGTTAATGAGGTGAGACACCCTGGAAGAAATACTTTGTAAAGGTGGTGACAAGAACATAGTAAAAATCTGTTTCATACACAGCTGAATCAGAGAATCAGTGCATTCCCCACCTTCACCCGTGTTAGTCACAGTGAATCTGTCATGAAATAGTGCAGTTGCACAGCTGAGAAGACGTTCTTCTGTTATTGTGAATGACCCATCAACCATTTTGGTCTGAAATTACTCTCCACCGATCAATAATCCCCAGTTGTTAGAGAAGATTAGCAGACTAGGATTACATTTTGCCTGTGCTCCCACTAAACAATGTTTACAGTATTTTAAACATTTTTTCCTCTTTTGTAATTAATTGTCATATTCATTAGGTGTGACTCATAAAAATATTTTATTCAGCTTCTGAATTCAAGCTTCAATGAACAGTAATTTAAAACTGTGAGTAATGAGTGGCTTCTTTACAACCTGATGGCTCATTTTTATCACAGGCATAATTGTAACCGAGTCCCTGTGTGAAATAGATTGGGAAGAAATGCATTATAATGGAAAAGGTTATTTAAAAGACTGTTTTACTCCTTTACCCACTGTAATATCTATTAGGGACCATGTTTTAGATATCAAAACCATACACTTGATTTACTGTATGTAGTGAATTCAAAATGCCTTCAACATTTCAATTATTCCTTGTACCATTATGGCTATGTTTATATATCATATAGCATTTAATGTTAGTTAATATATGGGTTAATGGGAGAGTTCGTTAGTGTTCCCTCTGTCATTCAAGATAGATAGTGTATAATTATACAAGGATGTCTTGGCATTTTGTAAAATAATGGTTAAGTTTTGAAAAGTATCCCCCATAGGGTTTATATATATATATATATATATATATATATATATATATATATATATATATATATATATATATATTATCTGAATGCTCCATACAGCAGAGCCAAACACATTAGATCCAAATAACTAGTATATTGTTCTTGAGATGGCTCATTAAAAAACATGTAAAAATATAGCCAGAGCTTTTATCTTGAGATAACAATTGAAATTTGGAGGCAATCTCGACATTTTTTTTTCCCATGCCCTCATCTGTACCTTCATTATGGGAATTACAACCTAATGAATTAAGCTTTTGCATTTTTTCAGACATAAACCTCATCACACATTGTCAGTAATGAATGGAATGGAAACAGTCACAGTCTTATTGCTGTCAAACGAAAATATCAGAATTTTACAGTGGCTTGCGAAAGTATTGTACCCCCCTTGACATTTTTCCTATTTTGTTGCCTTACAACCTGGAATTAAAATTGATTTTTTGGGGGTTTGTATCATTTGATTTACACAACATGCCTACCACTTTGAAGATGCAAAATATTTTTTATTGTGAAACAAACAAGAAATAAGACAAAAAAACAGAAAACTTGAGCGTGCATAAGTATTCACCCCCCCAAACTCAATACTTTGTAGAGCCACCTTTTGCAGAAATTACAGCTGCAAGTCTCTTGGGATATGTATCTATAAGCTTGGCACATCTAACCACTGGGATTTTTGTCCATTCTTCAAGGCAAAACTGCTCCAGCTCCTTCAAGTTGGATGGGTTCCGCTGGTGTACAGCAATCTTTAAGTCATACCACAGATTCTCAATTGGATTGAGGTCTGGGCTTTGACTAGGCCATTTCAAGACATTTAAATGTTTCCCCTTAAACCACTCGAGTGCTGCTTTAGCAGTATGCTTAGGGTCATTGTCCTGCTTGAAGGTGAACCTCCGTCCTAGTCTCAAATCTCTGGAAGACTGAAACAAGTTTCCTTCAATAATTTCCCTGTATTTAGCGCCATCCATCATTCCTTCAATTCTGACTAGTTTCCCAGTCCCTGCCGATGAAAAACATCCCCACAGCATGATGCTGCCACCACCATGCTTCACTGTGGGGATGGTGTTCTTGGGGTGATGAGAGGTGTTGGGTTTGCGCCAGACATAGCGTTTTCCTTGATGGCCAAAAAGCTCACTTTTAGTCTCATCTGACCAGAGTACTTTCTTCCATATGTTTGGGGAGTCTCCCACATGCCTTTTGGCGAATACCAAACGTGTCTGCTTATTTTTTTCTTTAAGCAATGGCTTTTTTCTGGCCACTCTCCCGTAAAGCCCAGCTCTGTGGAGTGTACGGCTTAAAGTGGTCCTATGGACAGATACTCCAATCTCCGCTGTGGAGCTTTGCAGTTCCTTCAGGGTTATCTTTGGTCTCTTTGTTGCCTCTCTAATTAATGCCCTCCTTGCCTGGTCCATGAGTTTTGGTGGGCGGCCCTCTCTTGCCAGGTTCGTTGTGGTGCCATATTCTTTCCATTTTTTAATAATGTCTTTAATGGTGCTCCGTGAGATGTTCAAAGTTTTGGATATTTTTTTATAACCCGACCCTGATCTGTACTTCTCCACAACTTTGTCCCTGACCTGTTTGGAGAGCTCCTTGGTCTTCATGGTGCCGCTTGCTTGGTGGTGCCCCTTGCTTAGTGGTGTTGCAGACTCTGGGGCCTTTCAGAACAGGTGTATATATACTGAGATCATGTGACACTTAGATTGCACACAGGTGGACTTTATTTAACTAATTATGTGACTTCTGAAGGTAATTGGTTGCACCAGATCTTATTTAGAGGCTTAATAGCAAAGGGGGTGAATACATATGCACGCACCACTTTTCCGTTATTTATTTTTTAGAATTTTTTTAAACAAGTTATTTTTTTCATTTCACTTCACCAATTTGGACTATTTTGTGTATGTCCATTACATGAAATCCAAATAAAAATCAATTTTAATTCCAGGTTGTAAGACAACAAAATAGGAAAAATGCCAAAGGGGGTCAATACTTTCACAAGCCACTGTAGGTCAGAAGTATAGAACTAGCCCCACAGTATTCACTGCTTTCACATATAGGACACGATGTTTAATTCAGTAAATGTTCAGCTGTGTGATATTGGTGTTCAGGTTTCAGTGATGAGCTGTGTCTTCTGTTTTTTTTTTTTTTTTTTTTTTTTGTATGAGGACATAATGGTTTATGTAAATTCTTTCAGTTCCTTCTTTCCATCTGTGCTTAAAAGTTTTAAGCAAAGTGGAAAAGGAATGTGTTTTATGTGCCTAATTTATTATTTTCCATTGTTCTGAGTTATCTCTTGGAGCTTCTTGTAAAACTTCAGTGCTGTTAAATCAAATACAAATACAAATCACCATCTCTCCAGAAGATGAACAAGATAAGCTGCCATAACCCTATTTACTTTTACTGTATGCTGTACATGTATATTTTGTTGTGAAGGAAGATAAGTGGAGCCAAGAACATGCTGTTTTTATTGTACAATATTCGTCAAGCAATTCCATGATAATTGTTAACTGGCAACTTTGGTGTGGGGTTGGGGGGAGGGAGTGGGATCACTTTTTATAATATTTATTATTTAGAGTGTTATTTTTTTGATAATTTATGACAATGTTATCTTGCTGGAAATATAGCTTAGGTTATTGAACAGTAGTATCCAACAGGTTTACACAGTTTACTAAAAACCTGATAGCTTTTAAACAAGTCCATACCATTTGTTCGATAATTGAAGAGACCAATAGTGATGTATCTTTTAAACTAACTAGGTACTATTACCACTGCAATCACCGAGGTCCAGTATTAAAACATTCCACAAAGATGTTTTCAACATGCCTTCTGGCTCTTAGTAAGAAATCAGGCACATAGGAATCATGGAGGCTAAAGTGATATATGAAAGGATATTCGAAGGAAGGGAATAATACACTTGTTTCCATATGTTTAAGATGAGGCATCGCCTTCCTTTCAAAGTTTGCCTTCAGCCACTTAGTCACTGTCTTTCTCACACATTCTTAGGAAAATTGGTTGCTGAAGACCAGCACAAGTTGAGCGTCTTTTTTACTTTCATACTATGCTGGATAAGCAAAGTGTTTGAGCAAGAAAGCAGGCCTTAACTGAAACTATTCTTCTGACTCAAAGAGGCTCCATGTTGTAGTGCTTTTTAGAACATTCAAGACCATGTTCAGAAAGTAATTGCCATAAGTACATTACAGTCATACGAATTTACTGGTGCACTAATGCTTTGTAATTACAGCCTTGGCTGTCCAACACCTAAGGGACAGGAGGGGGTCTCTATTACTCAAGAAGCACTTAAAAACAACATGTGAAGTCACTTCCACTTTAGTTTGTTTTTCTAAAAAGAAAATGTTATGTTGAAGAAAACAACCCTAAGAGAATTATTTTTAGCATATGAAACAGTTCTTAAAATTGTCAAATTCTAGCATTGTTAACCACATTAGATTAGCGATTGGAATATTTAAGTGTACATTTTGTTCCTTTGAAGAAGGGTTAAAAAAAAAAAAACCTTGCATATAATTCAAAAGAAAAAAAATAATTCTGGCTGTTTCTACACAAGATCTTGTATACAAATGGTGAAAAAAATGGATATGGTTTTGTAATGCACTGTAGAACAGTCTGATGTTCCTTTTTTATAGAGATGTTATTTCAATGGTGCATTCTTTTTGTTTGATAAATAAAGGTTTTTGATATAAAAAAAACACTGTTTCTATGGTGTGGTCTTTCAACAGAGAATTTCTTTTCTGAATGAGGTAGATCAGGAAATCTACAGCATGAGGTGTGTTACAACTTTATTTCTGGTTATATGCCAAAAAGGTTAGAAAACAAAACGAGATATGCACATAATAAAAATTTAACTTCCAACATTTCAGTTGATTCCATATGCTTGTCAAAATACTAATAAACTCAGTGGCACACATTAATATCTCCACGTGTCTATGATCTACACAAATATAACTGATTGGATACAAATTGTACATACAGCCAATAACAAGAAATAACATTTTATCAAAATTTCTTTTTTTTATTACATGTCTTTGTAATGTTTCAAGGCTTTTATAAAAGGAATGCTAAGGTTTTTAATCCTAATTATTTATTTGTATTAGTTCCACAGTTGCTATGGTACAGGGGTGTCAAACTCTGTTCCTGGAGAGCCGCAGTGTCTTCTGGCTTTTGTTCCACCCGACCTCTCAATTACTTAATTGGTCTAATAATTTGATTAACTGGACACATTTAACACTACTCTTCAGGCCTCAAAATGTTTCATAGGTACCTGGAAACAAGTCAATTTTTAAAACCATCAACTGTAAAAGACCTTGAAAAATTTTACATATGTCAAATTCAACAAATAATTAGATCAGTTATGTTAATTGAGAGCTTACGCTGGACTGAAAACCAGAAGACCCTTTGGACCTTGAGGACTGTGGTTTGACACCCCTGCTATAGTATCAAAGACCCTACATTTCTTCTGTTGAAGGTTTATTCTATGCTTGTATTTTATACTTCAATTTGGAATATTTCATTATTTTAAAGACCACACTGTAGATGGAAAGTTCCTGTTGCTTCTTGTGCCAATGACTCTGTTAAAACCTACTCCAACACTTTTCAGGGGTCTCCAGTCCTGGTATTGGAGGGTCGGTGTCCCTCCTGGATTTTGTTCCAACTGTACCATAAATGACTTAATTGGACCGTTGATGTGCTTATTAGAAGCTTAATTGGTCAAATTAATTAATTAATTAGTTTTAGTAGTAGTTTAACAACACACTAGTCGAAAGCCAAACATAACCACAAGGTTTTTAATTATTCCTGGCAGAGGATAAGCTTCCTACCTTGCCTCTGCCAGAACACATTTAAAACAATAACAAACGAAACTCACGACTACGCCGTAATATTTAAATACAAAAATAAACCAAATAAACACAGGAGACACAGGGGCGGAGGGGAGACCCCGTTCTAAAAATAAACAAACAAATGTACAGGGCTCTTCACCCTGTTACAGGGATTATATTTTGTAGAACATTCATTTTATAGTGTTTTATGTGGAAGGATACATATAAAATGAAAAAAAAAACTAAGTAAATAGTTTGAATAAATACAAATTATATTGAATTGTATTGTAACATTGAAGTACAAAAGCATAATGTCTAGTAATGCCTGATGTGAAGGGTCTTTAACATTGTGTTGCTAGAATAGCCTGTTATTAATAAACATATATTAATGCAAATCCACATGCCATAACACATTATACTAGATATATTATAGATAACCCATGTACAGGAAGAAAGTGAAAAAATATAAGCTTTATGGGTGATTGTATAATATGGCTTTTTGGCCTGGGAGCCCACTGACATCTTTGCATAAGAATTATTTATTTTATAATGGATAAAACATATCTCTCATATAATCTGACCAGAGCATTCCATTGTCTGAGATTAAGTTTTCTTTGCAGGTGTCCTTTCCTGAGCACTCACTATTGTCAATATCTGCAGATTTAATAACCACAAACAATTACAGCTCTCATGCTTATCCATACATGACCACACTATACACTATATCAACTATATCTGTATGCTCGGACACTAACTCTCCTTTCACAGAACTCGTGGCTCATCATCACCATCAATTAGTCAATCAAGAGCCAGCCACTTTCCATGCAGGGATGGAATTAACCCATTCAACATAATTCAACTTTATTTATACAGATACATACTATGTCACAGTAACACATTTAAATAATGTTACTGTAGGGTGTAGCGGTTTGAACTAATACATGAAGTCCCACTTTCAACAATTCATTCTGCCTTTTTCTTCAGTAGAATTTCTCCGCAGACAAACTTATTTGCTTTTGATTTGTTTAAACTGCAAATTCAAATACAGTTTTTTCTTAAATATTCAATTTGTGGTACAGCTTCAATTGTGCGCAATCTCGTTACATTTCTTCAGTCTCTGTTTGTTTCTTCACCAGACAGTTAAAAATCTAGAGATATTTCTGGGTACGTTTGTTCATTTTTCCATGTACAGTATGGACCCCTTTGATCATATTTGTATCTACATGTGTGTCCTCAGAATTGATTAGGTAATTGTGGAATGGCCACAAGTGTGATTGCTGACAGGAATAGATTTAACCCCATCCCTGCCAGCCTTACATTCCCACACAGACACTATTTATAAGAAAGGCTTTCACCCTGCCACACTGACCAATGAAACCTTGGGTACCACAACTATTTGTCAGGGAAATATAGAAGACTACAGTGTCTATTTTAAAAAGGGGGTACTGCAGCTGGTTTCCATGTTGTAGATTGAATGGGAGATTACTAGAAATTACACTTAAAATCTATGCATGCTAGTTTCCATCATCATGGGACTGATTAGTTAAAACCTAAATAACTGACTTAAAATGTTGAGGGCTTTGCTTTACACACAATATGAAGGGAGTTTACTCTAGATTTCATTGTATACTTTATTTTTGTTGTTGTCTCTGGAATAACAGCAATTTCAAAACAGGAGTTGTGCTGTGAGATAGCAGCAGTAAAAAAAAAATATCGATGTGAAATGATCTTGATAGAAGTGTAAAAAAATATATATATATATATATATATATATATATATATATATATATATATATATATATATATATTTTTTTTTTTAAAGCATTAGCAAAACACTGTTTTTTATATTTATATTGGCGTAAGCATTTACTGATATTGAAACAAATGACACAAACATCAGGTAACATGTAAAATGAGGTGGAGATTTAGTGTGGGGTATTCGCAACTGCAAAAGTCCAATAACAGTAGTCAGGTTTTAAATGTAAAATGTATTGCACAACCACTCGAATTCCATTAACGTTCCATTTAAATATCATCAGTTTAGTAGTATAATAAGGTGTTACATTCATATAGTATTTTATATCATCACAGTGAAGTGATTCAGTAGTGGGACAGGTTGCTCCTGTCATGTATGTTGGTAACTGCTGATATGCAAGACAGAGAGACATGGGAGGTGGAGTTGAAATGCTGCTCAGGCGCGCAGGAATTATTAACACAATCATGTGACACTACCAACAACACATACAGCAGGCTGTAAAAAAGGCAAAATAAAATACTGTACAAAAACTACAAATAAAAGGTGCCACACTGGGCGCGCGCTAAACGTATAAACGAGGCGTCCCGCTCCAGGAACCGGCTGCACTACGTAACACTCGCTATACATTACATGGGGTCACGATCCCCTAAACTAACCTACTGATGAGCTGGTATTCATACGACGACTCCTGCTGCTTCTTACAGCCTTGGCTGGGCATTGCCTTCACAAGCACCGCTTGCAGTTTCAGGGTTGCGTAGCTGTCGTTCCTGAAGCGCGGACTCTCTCCTCTGTAGCATATACGCAGCTCCCCTCTGTACCATTGCATTGCAGTCGCCCAGAGAGATCCCCACCGGATGTTTTTATGCTAATGGCCGCTCATTCAAGACCAGCCCACTTGCTGGTGGAGCACTGGCACAGCCAATCACTGGCTGCCCTTCCCCTCAACGAAGCCTAGCAGGCAGTAAGTCTCAATCAAGCGCCCGTCTGTAAACAAAAATTTAATCACACACAACAACTCCAAAAAGCACACAAAACAAACCCATTTCCCCATATTAAATTACCAACACTAATTCCCCCATGTGCAGGGCAATCACCCTGCCACAAGTATCAAGTAAGCCCTCCTTGAGTAATACAAAAATATAGGATTTTCTACATAAAATGTAATTATTTCCCTTCAATTTACCTTTTTATTGAACTTGTAAAGGGACTGGTAATTCTTCAATTGTGGTCATTCTCCACTGTCAGTTCAACACTAGGGGATTTTGAAAGTAAACATTCTGCTTGTGGCAAAGTGCCCGCCCCAGTGTGTATTTTGTGTTAATGTTGGTGTATAGTCATTGGTACACGGGATATAAACGGGTCTGTGTAACACAAGTGTTTAAAATGTATATTTGTATTTAGGCACAAGGATTGCACAGCACTTCACTTGCAAGTAAAAAGTAATATGTGAGCACGGGGAATTGCACTTTATTAATTCACGTGCAGTTGTACCGCGACTCCAATTGAATGATTGATTAGCAATCGAGTCTCGGTACAGCTGCATAAAAGCAGCATGTTTTCACTCACTCGGGGTTGTGTGTTCGGTGAGTGGAGAACGGGATTGGAGACGGAGGTAATAATAATAATAACAGTAATAATAAGTCAAATATAAGCTCACCGTGTTTGTTTAGTGTTAGTCCGTTTTGTTTGTCTGTTTATGTTGGCTAGCAGTGCCGTGTCCTGTGTTTTTGTTTGTCTTACAACCATTTATTTTCTGTCTGTCTGTGCACTATTAAATGCTGAGTGAGACCATTCGTTCAGCTCCACCAAACTCCACCTCTCTGTCGTTTATTTCCTGGTTCCTGTTTCTGGTCTGACGTCCCCCCAATCCGGCCGTCTTTGTGACACTGCTCTAATAAGGAAAGCATGGTTTTGAAAGAATGGGATGGATTAAAAATCATATATAAAAGAATGGCAGAACCTATCATAGTAAATCAAACAACAAGTATTATATCTACAATTGCTTATTTGGTGAGAAAATTCTAAAATGAATTGGTTCAACTTGCTTCTGGTACAGTGTCATGTCTGCCAAATTCGATTGACAGATAACCAATTTGATATCAATCAAAGTCGAAAAACAATAGGAGATGTGTAGTAAAAGGAAGAGTAATCAAGAATTTCACACCAGCACATATGACTGCAAGAGACAATGACAGTGATTCACTTCATGAAACAGTGTACACAGGTAAATCCCTTTGACAATAAAAAATAAATGGTGGTGTAAAATAAATCAATTAATATTTAGACCTTAAAGGAAAACATTGTATAACAGGTTGCAGTCAAGGGATTAATATAATTAACCATTTTTTGGCCAGGAAGCAAAATGTCACAATATACATCCAGGTTCTTATGGAAAGATAATAATAATTGTAAAAAAATGACAAAGATAAAATATGTGCAGTATAATAGAAAAGGGTGTGATATTTTAATCTCTTTCGTACATATTTGTTCATTGCGATACTCATTTTAACCCCCCCCCCCCCCACACACACATTTTTTCAAATTCCAGCTGCCTTTTTTTCTTTTTTTTAAGATAATACTGTGTTTTGATTATATAAGCAACTGTAACAGGAGTCTCACAATAGCTGATGATAGGAGACGTGATTTGGATGATTTAATTCTCTGGAGAATGTGCATGCGTGTTCGCCACTTGATACAGAGACAAAAGGTTGGGATTGACACGCCCCGCAGGCCCGCAGGCCCGCAGGTTTATTTACATGTACAAAATAACCCTGTGTGATGCTACGTCTGAGCTGTGTCAGTCAGAGCGAGGACCTTTTCCAAATCTCTCCCAGTGGCTACTAGATGCCTCATTCCAGCTCTTAATGTTAGCTGTATTTAAGTAACATTATAAAGGTGGTGTTGTTTTAATTAGATGATCTACAGTTTGTAATTAGGATCAGGTGAGTATGATTAAATTGAATAGAGGTTGATTTGTAATTTGATTGATTTCCACACAGCATTTTGTAGCTGCGTGATCCCATTATTTCCACACAGCATTTTGTAGCTGCGTGATCCCATTGATGTGCACTGAAACAATTGTATTGCTTAAGTATTGTCTTTAGTGCAGTTTAGTATAATAGACAGCTAGCCTATTTGTGCGTCAGCCAACCGAACAGCTTCTCTACCAAAGAGTCGGGAGTCTAGCTGTGGGACTCCAGCGAGGAGAGACCTGGGAGGAGAGGCTGTTGGAGAAAATCTGAACCTAGCAACGCTCTGGAAGACACCAACTACTAGACAGGTCTGCATCGTCCCCAACTGCTCCTGCTCCCACTACTACTGTACCTATCTGTCTCACCTGTCCTGCTATGACTGTCTCACCTGTCCTGCTATACCTGCTATTCTGTCTTCTCACTCCCGTCCTCTGTCCTCTCTCTGCCGTTGCTCCCTAATCCCTCTAATCTCATCCCCCCCCACCCCCCCCCCCCCCCCCCCCCCCCCCCCCCCCCCCCCGCTCTCTCTCTGGTGCCCTCTGGAACTGTCACTCTTCTGCTAACAAAGCTGATTTCATCTCTGCCTTTGCCATCACCTCTGTCTCGATTTCCTTGCTCTCACTGAAACCTGGCTCTCTCCTGATTACACTGTAACTCCTGCTGCCCTGTCCTCTCTCCACGCACTGTTCCATACTCTGCGTCTCAATGGACGGGGAGGTGAGAATGATCTTCTCCTCTCTCCCTCCTTACTCTTCTCTGTCCCCTCTGACCTCTCCTCAATCTCTGTTAACACCTGTGAATTTCACGCTGTCCAACTAACCTATCTCTGTCAACCCCTGCTAATTGTACTGTACCGTCCCCCTGGACCACTCACTCACTTTCTCGATGAACTCGACTATCTCCTCTCCTCCCTCCCTTCTCTGTCTACCCCAACTGTCCTGTTAGGTGATTTCAATGTCCATCTCTCCAAACCCACTCACTCTGCTGGATTCCTTCCTCTCCTTCACTCCTTCAACCTCTCTCTCCATCCCCTCCTACCCACAAAGGTGACCATTAACTGGACCTCATCTTCTCCAGGGCATGCTTCCCCTGCCACTCCTCTGTACCTCTCTGATCACTATTTCATCTCTTTTTCTCTGTCTCTCCCCTCTCTCCCTACTCCACTGGTCTTTTTCACCTTCCTTCTATGTACTTCTTCTCTGTAGACTCTGCTACATCCATCCTCTTCTCCTCCCTCCTCCACTTCCTCCTTCAACCACCTCCTCGTTCGACTCCCTCTGTCCCCTCCCCTCCCCAACCCTGACTCTCCTCTGTGCTCTGCTCAGCAAGATCCAAAATGTGCACTGCTGAAAAGAAATGGAAGATGACTCCCTGCTGTCCTAGACCTCTACTGCTCATTCCTCTCCTCCTTCTCCTCTACTATCTCCTCTGCTAACTCTCCTATTTCCAATCTATTATCCATTCCTCCACTCACAACCCCTAAATTATTCTCTACCTTTTCTTCCCTCCTCAACCTTCAGCCCTCCTCCTCCCTCCTCTATCTCCTGTGTAGACTTTGCTTTTTCTCCTGTAAAATCTCTGATATCCGCAAACTCTTTACACCTCTCACTCCGCCAACCCCCTCCCGCTCCAACCCCAACACCCTCTGTCTCCCCTACTACTAACTCACCCTCCTTCTCCTTCTCTCCCCTCTCAGACCTCTCCTCCCTCTTCCAGGGTCACCCTGGACCCCCTCCACACTCACATCTTTCAAGTTGCTGCTCCTGCTCTACTCCCCTTCATCTCCTCGCTTCTCAACACCTCTCTCCTCTCTGGCCTCTTTCCATATGCCTTCAAACAAGCCTCTATCACCCACCTCCTCAAAAAAACTACCCTCGACCCCAACTCCCTCCAGAACTACTGTCCTGTATCCCTCTTACCTTTCCTCCCTAAAACCCTTGCGCGGACAGTACACTGCCATCTCTCTGCTTTCCTGTCTAACCATCTCTGCTCGACCCTCTCCAATCTGGTTTCTGCTCTGCTCACTCCATTGAAACTGCTCTCTTGTCTGTCACCAACTCATTAAACTCTGCCCGTGCTGCCTCTCTCTCCTCTGTCCTAATTCTCCTTGATCTCTCTGAATCTGACTTCCTTTTGTTCCCTTCCTCCTCTTATCTCCTTCCTCCATCTTCGCCCTCCTTTGATCTCTCTATCTCCATTCCTCTGAAATCTACCACGCTCTCTCCCTCCTCCTCAGCCAAGAACCTCAGAGTAACCCTGGACCCCTGCCTCTCCTAGTCCCAGCACATCTCCACTCTAACACGCACCTGCCATTTCTTCCTGATCAACATACGAAGAATCCGACCCTTCCTCACCAACTACTCCATGCAACTCCTCGTCCAGGCTCTGGTACTCTCCTGCCTAGACTACTGCAACTCCCTCCTGGCTGGCCTCCCCGCCTCTGCCACCCATCAGCTCCAACTCATCCAGAACTCCGCTGCTCGTCTGGTGTTCTCTCTGCCTCACTTCTCCCATGCTACTCCACTGCAACACAGTTACCTAAAGTCAGCTTTGATGGGGAAAAAAAAAAACCCAAACCAATTCAAGGGGAAAATATATAACTCTTGGTGAAGAAAAAATAGTACCCCTTTAAGAACGTGTAGTTCTTTTACTTGTAGTCCTCTGTTCTGTGCTTTGCTGGTTCCAGGTGCTTGATTGCAATTTGGTTAAACCGGTTTGTTCTGTTTTTCTTTTGTTAAAAAGCCTAAAGCAAGCAGAGTAGCTAGCTAGTTTGAAACCAACTTAAGAGTAGGGTTATCTGGCCTCTCTTCTTGCTGTAAACTTAAAATAAAGAGTTCTTTAAGACATTAGTCAGGGAAGTATTGATATAGAACCTCATATACGTCTGCAATTACGAAAAAAACAACAATGACGTCACAAAAAAAAAACATTGATTCCTAACAAAGACCTAAGATTTTCTGGAAAAAAAAACGAAGACAAAACCTTATATAAAAAATTAAAAACTATTTTTGATTTTAAGAAAAGTAACCTTTTTCACTGGAAAACGAAAACTTTGACGGTTAACCTGCCAACTGACTAGAACCAGATCCAACCACATATATATATATATATATATATATATATATATATATATATATATATATATATAATATTTATATTTTATAGACTTTTATATCTTGTATATTTCTAGTGTTGTTCCCTCACTGAGATACAATTTTCACTATTTGGTTTTGGTACACTTCTATAACAAGGATCGGGTCAACATAGAAATATTCCTTGCATTGTGTGGTAAGATAAATGTTGGGTATTGTTTTGTTTCATGGTGGTTTTTGGGTTACCTGCATTGAACGAATGTGTGTAGATCATTGGTAGCGTGGTTGTATAATACAGCATAGGGCTGTGAGAGGGGAGGCCATGGGAAATGGTGTACCATGGAGCAAAGGCTTCTGGTAAATGTAGTTTATTTAGGCAGGCAAGGTGAAACGCTGCTATAGGGTCAGGTACGAGCTCTCATTGAAGAACCAGGTTGTGCATTAGTGAGGAGGTTTGAGGTGAGGAGTTAACCCCCTTTATAAGTAGGCTGCAGTAGCAGCAAAGGAGAAAACAGGAGGGACAACAACAGAGCAGACAGGAGAAGGAGAGAAGCAACCGGGAGACAGGCGAAGTGTGGATTGGAAGCAGAGAGCAGGAGGAAGCAATGTGGGAAATCCTTTTTCTGGACTTGGACTTAGTTGGTGTGTCACCCCTTGGCTTATTATTTTGTGAGTCTTTGTTTACTAATATCATTTGAAGTATATTTAGCACCTTTCCCAGTATTCAGTTTTAATTATAGAGCCTCTATCTTAATGTAATGTTGGTTCCTCTGAAGAGTAAACCTAAAACTATACTGGCTTACACTTATAAATACTAAAAACAATAGCTGTTGATGTTTTTTAGGCTTTACTGCTGTGTTAGAGTCCTACTCAAAATGCTATCCTAGAGCTGGTCTAAAATGTAAGACACAGGCAGACACAATGAAAGCTCCAGGACACTAAGAAATAAATACCCAACTTTTCTGTGTCTAGTACATTAAAGTAAAAATATTCACTTTCACAAAAGACATAAACCATACACCTCAAGGTCTGTTTAACGTATTCCTGCTTTATCAGACTCTTTGGTACTCGAAACAATATGAAAACTAATTTTGCCAACAGCTGTAACAGAAGCTTTTAAAAAAATAAATCAAACATTTTCCCCAAAGCAACTTTTGTTTCTGAGTATTAGACTAGAGAATAGATGAATAAATCTGATTATTTTACAAGTTTGTCATTCCTGAATGTAAGGGAGCAGAAAATGACAAAATACACTCAGTTAAACAAAGAAAAAAGACTGTAATTACTTTAAGAAATGAAGGTCAATCTTTAAGACAAATTGCAAGAACCCCCTTACATACAAGGGTATGTAACTGCTGTGGCCAAGACCATCAAACGATTTGAAGAAACTGGCACTCATGAGGACCAAACAAAGTCAGACAGGCCAAGGGTGACCTCAGAATCAGAGAACAAGTTCATTCGAGTCACAGATCTGCGAAACTGGCGATTAACTGCCCCTGAAATACAAACTCCGCTAAATGCTACTAGAAGTACAGATGTTTCAACATCAACTGTTCAGAGGAGATTGTGTGAAGCTGGCCTAACTGGAAGAATTGCTGCAAAGAAACCATTGTTAAGAGTGCAGAATAAGAGGAAGAGACGTGCCCGGGCCAAAAAAGTGGAAGTTGGTCTTAAGGAGCGATGAGTCAAAATTTGAAATATTTGGGTCCAACCGCCGAGTATTTGTAAGACGCAGAAAGGGTGAGTTCTGCATGTGTGGTTCCCACTGTCAAGCATGGAGGAGGCAGTGTCATGGTCTGGGGTTGCTTTGCTGGTGACAGAGTTGGTGATCTTTACCAAGTCCATGGTAAGCTCAACCAGCATGGCTATCATAGCATACTTCAGAGGCATGCCATTCCATCAGGATTCCGGCTAGTTGGGCAGTCCTTCATTCTTCAGCAAGATAATGACCCGAAACACACCTCAAAGTTGTACAAGAACTATCTGGCAAAGAAGGAAAGTGAAGGACAACTCAATATATTGACCTGGCCTGCCCAATCTCCACACCTCAATCCCATAAAACTTGTAATGGACGAACTGGACAAAAGAGTCAAAGCAAAGCTACCCGCAAGTGCCCTATATCTCTGGGAATTGCTGCCGAAGAGCTGGGAAGACATGTTGGGTGATTTCCTGCTGAAACTTGTTAACCGAATGCCTTTGTTTGTAAAGCTGTCATTAAAGCAAAGGGTGGCTATTTTGAGGAATCCAAGATTTAGAGACAATTTTCAATTTTTTTAAACATTGCTTTGATACTCCTTATGTTTTGTTTTGTATATTGTACGTAAAACATTGTCAATTATGAAAAAAACCTAGTTTCCAACAAGTGTACTCAAACTGGAGAGCATAGCAAGCAAATTATATACGAAGTGGAGAAGTGAAGCGGGGTAGTTGCTGGATTGGAGCGCGGAGCGAATATTTCCAGCCCGCTCTTTCACAGCACTGAGAAGAGCTGAGCCTGGTTTTATTTTTCTTAAATGTTTGGCCATGTGAGTTTGCACAAAAAATAAAAAAAAGATGACAAATACAGATGCAGTCACTTTACATATTTTCCATCATGCCTGTGCACGGTAACCATTAATTTTCCAGAATTAGGCACTTTATGTTTTGCAGACTTGAGAATTGCATTTAAAAAAAGCTTTTATATTCAATGTGATTGGCATTGCTCTTTATAATTCATTGTGGAGGGAAACACTGATATTCTCCCGATTGTGGAGCTGCCATATAAAAATGTGAGAAACGTCATTAGTGTGTCCATCTGTCTGGGTTATTACATAGCCTATATTGTTCTTATACAGTTCTACGGTTATGCACCAATACAGCGCTATTTATGTTTTCTGCACTCTTAAGGATAGCTCATACGCTACAGGGTGGACGGTCAGCCCCATTGAGACTCACTCATATGTGTTCGTGGGTTGCTCTGAGCTCCCTATGAGATATTTGGATACAAACAAGCCCAATATAAAGCTGATTTGATATGAATCATATGCAAAGTTTGAAATAGGTGAGTACACCATACATAACATCATAGGTGTCTGCTAATTGCAAATTGATATTTCCTAACTTTTACTTTATTTTCAATTTCCATTTTTTTAGTACCAATCAATAATAATGAGGAAGCGTCTTTGTATTGAATTAAATAACTTATCTGAACACTTTATGTAGGCTTTTTAATTTGATGATCATAGCTGGGCTATGTGAATGCCTTTATTGCCATGCACATGACAGAAATCACATACAAGTGATAACAATTAAATCTCACTGTTTTTAAGGATCATTGTAATTAACATTCAAACATCTGTGGGAACATAAACACAAAATTATGCAATATGGATTACAGATATAAAAAAAAAGCTTCAGTCCCAGGCATTAAAGTATAAAAGCATTAGCAAGTGCATAATGTAACATCCAGTGTGGTCAGTGGTTTTGTTAGTTTACCAGAAAGTCCAGCAGCTAATATATACAATAGCAGCAGAATATATATATATATATATATATATATATATATATATATATATATATATATATATATATATATATAGAGAGAGAGAGAGAGAGAGAGAGAGAGAGAGAGAGAGAGAGAGAGAGAGAGAGAGAGAGAGAGAGAGAGAGAGAGAGAGAGGTATGATGTAAATTCCTTTCTTGACGATCATTGGACATATTGTTTAGCGAGGGACGAATAGAGAAACGGCTATTAGATTTACAGTTTATCTGGTGTTTGAAACACCTAACCTATGCTTGACATTTACCTGATTTGAACTAGGAAATCATCGCTTTGCTTAATTTCCTTCTCGATAAGATAATTCTGTGTAAGCATATGGAAATGGCCTTGTGAACAACACTGTGTTACTTAATGCAATTAATGTATTTGCATTGTCCATTCCCAAGTAATTACTTCCCACAGTGGTTATCATGTAAGAGCAGGACCATTTGGTAGTCATACAGTTATTACCATGTTATTTCACAGCTGTGTATGACATGTAATCTAAACCAATTATTTAATTCTGTTAGCAAATACGTAATTTATTAATTCAGTAAATTGGGTAGGGTTGAGATTAATTACAGATGTATTGAAATGATCAACACTACCTGAAAATGAATCACTTAATAATGTCTTCCTCTATACTAAGGATATGTTTTAGAATTGTAACCTGTACTCCATTATATATAAAAGAACACAAACTTGCACTAGCAAATGTATAACTAGGACATTAAATTGTGGAACTAACCCCCCTTTTGTGTAAAAAGGACAGAGCCAAAGACAGCCTAGCAATTATTTCAAAACACTTTAGCAGACTGTACTTTCAGACAATCAATAGGACATAGTTCTATTGTATCCCCTGCTGACAGCTTTCACACCTATGCGGTACAGTTAACAATGATACAGGATCTCGGTTTATTCCCCTGCAGAGCATTTTGACACAACCTGCAAGCTCCTTGGAAGGTGAAATCCCAGAATGGCTCCATTGAGTTCGATTTTAGTGGTCACCATTGCAGATCATCTCTTTGGTGTATTATGTGTATTGACAGGGTGTCATCCTAATGTCAATTAAGAACAAGTGGGCTTGAAGTAAAAGTTAGTACTAGATCATTAAAAATCCAATACAATATATGCTGTACAATATATGCTGTACAGTTCAAGATCTGTATGGTGACATTTACTTTCTTTTAACTGTTATAAACTTTAATGTAAGAATTAATTTTCTCATGGGCTACAAGGTACGTAGTAGAAATTTTAAGACAAGATGGTCACAGACTAGCTGAGTTCATTTCAGGAGGCCTTCTGAGCAGGTAGGTTCAATTTATTATGATAGCACATTTATCCAGCGGTATGAACTGCTTCACTTATGCATGTACTGTACATTTTCAGAATTTACTACCTCTTTCTATATCTGTCACTCCTACTCACTGGAGATGTATGAGATTACAAAGCAATGACAACTTGGGGTGGGCCAGTTAGGGGAAACCCTCACTGAGACAGTTGGAAGTAATGACAGGCAACAGGGGTTTGGAACCTTCTTGGGGCTTGTGGATAGGACAGTATTAGTGGCTTGATATGGATTTAATAAATGTGTACTGAGATCCATAGGTTTGTTCTTGGGGTTATTTTAGGAGGCAAACAGGGAGTCCCAGGTGATGCGGGACAGGGAATTCCAGGCGATGTGGGACAGGACAGGAGTTGACCCTTGAAAGGAACTGGCAGGAGTGGACCAATAGGGGTTAGCTTCAGCTCCTCTGGTGGTGGAGGTGAGAGCAACAGGTAGTCTCCCTCTTCTAATGGTAGGAGCAGTGGGTAGTCTGTCCTGGCATTGGAGGCAGCAGCAGCAGATAGTCACCTCCTGGCAGCAAAGGCGGGAGCAGCAGGAAGTCTTCCCCTGGGTGTGGAAGCGGGAGCAGCAGGAAGTCTCCTTCTACCAATAGGGACTGGTGCAGTTCTCCCTCACTCTCTGGGAACTAGTGCGGCTCTCCCTTGTTCGCTGGGGCTGGTGCGGCTATCCCTCAGTCATTGGGGATTGGTGCGGCTCTCCACCAGTCTCTGGGGACTCATGCGGCCCTCCTCTGGGCCCTGGTGTGGATGTACCTACTGCCTGTAGAGGTGGAGTAGGCGTGGCTCCTCTCGATGAGACTGGAAGCAGTGGGGACAGTCTCATAACTGCAGCCAGGTAATTGAGTTCCATGGCTGTGATGTCTTGGAGGGACACTGGTTTGTGTTGTCATTCCCAGGCCTCCATCATCATTGGGGTCCTTCTCAGGGTCCATCAGCCATTTTAAGATTTCCCCCCTCCCCAAAGGCATTGGACCCTTGTACCCCCCCTTTGTGGGCGCTGGGTGCTCTGGCTCCTCCCTCATCAGCACTGGAGCTGGCAGCTGTTTCCTTGCCTTTCTTCGGGAAGCCCTGGCCAATACTGCGTGCGAGACGCAAATGCGCTCATTTCTTTATTAATTAAAAATAAAGAGTTTACACAAAACAGGAACAAACACTGAACTCCAAAACAAAACAGCACAGTGGCCAAAACAGACAAACAAAACAAACAAATATGGAACAAACAAGTATTGTGCTGGTGTTAAATCAGCACACTGCAATTGTTATGACTTTTCAAGTTTTCCTTCACTTTAACTCCCGACCTTTGTTCTGCTTCTGAACACACTAACCCCTTTCTCACCTGTGATCACTCTATTTATACACCTGTGGCTGGAGTCTTAATGAATCATTTAATCATGTATTCAATTCACAGCCTCAGCCACATTCCCACATGTTTTTAGAGGGAGGATATTAACTGCCGCCCTGTCACCACTATTCCACACACACACACACACACAAACCCACATCCCCATACTCACGTACCAATATACATTAACTGCCCCGTGAAAAAATAACCAAAATTACAAAATAAACCAAAAATAAACCCAGACGCAGGGGTACCCCGTCACACCAAGACATGACTCTGGGCTGTTTTTTTTCCAATGACGCTCCCAAATCAAATAAACATGTTTTTTTTTTTTTCTCTTTCCCCTTAAAGCAACATGCTGCGAATTAATTCTTAGGTTATTGGGCTGTAACAGAATTCAAACAAAGCAATCCTGTTCAAATGTTTATGGAATGCAGACCTGCAGTGCAAATCCTTGTGGACTGTGAAGCCATGTCAGGCTGTGCAGCGCCACAGGTGTGCTACTGCACTGCCAATGAATACTAAATAAGCAAGGTGCCTCATGAATTCAATATGGACGCATCAGCTACTGATGTGCAAAAAATGTAATATAAGCAGTTAAATGGCACCATCTGTACAGCCGGCTAGATGGTGTGCTGCTTTTCAAAGATTCATATCCAATCTCTTTGGTTACTTTATCAAAGGTTGAAATAATAAACATAGGAAAGAAGGACACTTATTGCAGGATGTATGAACCAAAGAATGTAGAGATCAAGCAAACCATCTTACTGAAATATGCTATCAAAAAAGCTTTTTTTTTTTTTGTTTAATAGCCTAGTGGTTTTAAGGGTAATGTAATGTAATTACATAATGTCCACTTTTTTTTTGTTGCTTTTTTCCCTTTTTTCTTTTCTTTTTTTTTTTTTTTTAAAACTGTTTCTTTATCATGGTTTCCAGAGATTTGTTTTGAATATTCATGTTTGCACTATTGTACTTCAGTTTCAAAGACTTGTTTTTTACTCCATTAATCTTTATTTAAAGGGACAGTAAATACAAAGCATAAGCAAGGACAACGTTTATAAATAGCAGTGCAATTTTTTTTTCTTTAAATGTGTATAAGTGAACATAATGTAAGATACTACAGAAAGTATTAGACTACAAGTGTGGGGTCCTCAATAATATAATAGGCAGCATTAGTTCTGGTTTAGGTGCCTCTGAAACTGTATTCAGGCTGCTCAACACACATGAAGCCATCTAGAACGTGCTCAAGCACAGGCACTATACAACAGACAAGCCAACACCTTGTACAACATTGATCCTGTAATGTCACACAAAACATGCCTTTCCCAAACAACACCGTCCCCCTGGGGCCAAAAACCCCATCAAAGCACAACAAACCCATTATCCACCAGCCTCCCTCAATTGCATACTAGCATATTCTTGAATTTTCTCAGAATTGGAAAACACTGCATCATCAACTGCACCAGCATTCAATTAGCATTCAATTAGGATTCTTCAAACTGTACTGATGTTGCCTATGATTTAACTGTAACCAGGTTCAGATATTACATTTTAAAAGACAACGTTCTAAATTTCCCTGTGATCTTCATCAATGGTTAGCATACAATCCTTTGCATTAAGAGACTATTTTTAACCTGCTGCTGGAGCAGATTCAAGATTCTAGGCATGCATCTGCAGGGCAGAGTTAGCTGGTTTAGAAAATAAAATGTTACTGGGAGAATGCTGTTTTTTACGAAATGCTTCTATGGACCCCAGTAGAAATGATTCTCTTCAAATATTTCAGACCACAGAGCAGTGTGTGTTTATTTGCAAACTCAATAATATTATACAGCAGTAGGCCCTTATTTTGAAGTGCAAAGGCAAAATATCTGTCAGGAATAACAAAGGCAAAAAAAACATAGTTTTCAGACCCTTAAAATAATTTTGTTCTTTGCGCTTGCTTCAGGGCCCAATGTCTTTATTGGTTGTTAAGCAAATACCTTCTATTTTTCCAGAGCTCATCCATAAATAAAGTTTGAAGTATCTGTGAAAAGATGGTGTTCTTTGAGCCTTCAGAATCTCATCACAGAGTCTGCTAATGCTAGCAGCAGGTTAATCTGTTATTTTAGTCTCCTGTAGGACTGTTTACATTTGGGACAAATGCACCCTAGAGACAAAATGTCAACAATCTACTCAGAGAGGACTGGGCGACCTGTACAGTATTTATTTTTAGAACAGGGTCTTCCCCTCCGCCCCTGTATTATTTTGTATTTGTTTATTTGTTTTTTGTATTATATTTGTTTATATATAGATGACAGCGAACCGCCGTGTGTTTTGTTTATGTATTATTTATGGTATGATGGCGAAGCGCCGTGTGTGTTTTGTTTTTTGCAGCGTGGATGGGAAGCCCATTTAATTAAAACTCGTGCAGAAGGTGGCTATCTTCCGAATTGATTAAGTGATTAATTTGTTGCTAATCGGGAGATGGTCACCTGCATAAATACCTGCAGCTCTCTGCACTCCGGGTGGGTGTTCTGAAGTGGAGAGAGAGAAAGAGAGAGAGAGAGAGAGAGAGAGAGAGAGATTTAAAAAACAAAACTGAAACGATCCGTGAAGGCTACAGCCCAGCCAGACCTTAACTGTTATTATTGTGTTCGAGATTTATTTTGTTTAATTATTATGTTCGCTCTGTGAGTAAGAGTGTTTTCTGTTTAAACATTTTATTTGTTTTTGTTCTTTAATAAATGGCACATGCCGCGTTTTTGTTACAACTGCAGATACCTTTGTGTGTTCAATTCCTTCTATCTGACGTCACCGCAACGCATTTCCTGCCACAGAGGCAACATGGATGACATCATTAATCTTCTTTGACAACTGAGGACATAAGTTTAAGAACTTTTTCAATTAAAGCTTTGACTTTGTGAACAAAACATGTCATTTCTTTTAAAATGGTGAGAAAATTATTCTTAGAAAATAGCCATAGGTAGTAGGAGGGTTATCCAGGTTTAATCAAAGGTAGGGGCAGACATATTTTTTAATCTTTCATGGTTTCTTTTTCCATCCCTAGTTTCTGGTCACTCCTTCTTAAACAGAAGATGCAGAACTAAAGAGTTACATAAACATATGGATCCCAGTCTGATAAAGAACCTGTTAACACATACAGTCACAGTACATCATTTCAGTAAAGTATCTATGGTTTTGTTGAACAGGTTTAGATGAATTCTAGTAAGCTCAAAAAAGCTTAAAGGGAATAAGAAGCCAAAATAAATAATTGACACACCCCTTAAGCTGTAGTTATGAAGACCACAACTGAAATTTCATTAAACACAATCTTTCTCCTAAATGTGAAAAAGTTTATAAATTATTTAAAAGTACATTAACATTTTAGATCAGTAGCTCTAATGAAATACACCTTCAGAAGTCCTACAAGTAATTGAATTGGTTTTCCCCAATATCGGATTAAAAAGAGAACTACACAATGGTTGCACTGCGAAAAGGCAGAATTCAGTCTCTCTTCAGGTAGCTTTACAAATTACAGATTGTAGAAACTAGTGAACAAATTGATAGGGGACCAATAAGCACTTTCCCAAATTGTTCTTACTTGTTCAGCCTTAAATTTAAATTAAAATAAAACACAGTTTCAAAAAAATAGTCAAAGGTAGCTCAGTTTAAGAAAATAAAATAAGCATTTTTTTTTAATTTACATTCCCCTTATATATAATAACTGTGTCACATGGCTCTTCTTTTTTTTTATCCCTGGCTCTGCACTTTCAGTTGTCATCCCAGGGGGGATAAATGTATCAGCGCCCCCCCCCCCGATAAAAGACTTTGAATTTACCATGATTTCTTTGGGAAATTGAAATATATTTTAAATTGTTAATGTATGCTGCATCATTTTTACGCAAACTACCTTAAAAAAAATCTCGGGCTAAACACTTCAGACCATGAGATGAGTAGCATACTGTATTAACACGATTGAAAAAAAAAGGAATGGAGTTTGGTTTCACTGGAGCCGGATCATGAAGTTCGGCTGCATAAAGCGGATCAGGCTCGGATTCCATTCACCTGTCATTGTCATCCAACAGTAGTGCTGTACACACCGCAGCAATTAACCAATGAAAAAAAACTATGTTGATGTCATGTATTTCAAACCGTTGTTTTTTATTAGCATCGGAAGGGTGTACTAATACTAAAGAAAAAAGAAATTAAGACATGTGGCAAAGTGATTTGTAGTGCACTGGTGTAGAGGTATGATTTGAAACAACACAGTTCATGGTTAAATAGTTCTTTATTTGCTGGTAAATAATAATAACTGGCTCTACACACCAATGTGTATCGCTCAGCTAAACCACAGGGTTCAGTCCTGAAATAATAATGCACTAATACAAACACACAACACAGACACAACCACTTGTCCAAACAGTGAGTGCTCTTTGTGCAGGTGGTGCTATACAACAATTGTGAAACAACGGTGCAGTACAGTCCGGGTTCAGTGCTGGCTTTTAGCGACAGCTCCTGGCTAGTGTTAGCCACCCAACAATGAAAAACAATAACAGTTAGAACAACAAAACAAACAAAATACAGAACACTCAGTTATGTTCTATCTGTACTCCTTTTACAAGTCCGTCCGTAACCATAGCAAAGGAACAGATTGCTCGGCCACATCCCCTGATATACCCTCAGTCACGCCCCCTTCGGTAGCGAGTGCAATCACGTCTCCGCTAATCCATGACTGACACATCGCCTACTGCATTATGGCGATGACTTCTGGCATTGTGGCTCCTCTTCCTTCCTGTATGGCCAACTTCCAGCTGACCCTGGAATGAACTGTCAAACCATCCAGTCCGGGACACACTGTTCCTGCTATACAGTGCTCTCACAGGTCGGGAGGGAGATTGTTGACTCAGATTTATTTGCTCTCTGTCACAAGACGGGACACTAAAAATCCATAGTAGCTTTTTTTAAACAGCACCAGAGCCAAAGTCCGGAACTTTTACCTGCCGAGTTACCCACTAAGAGTAGAGTGGAAAAAAAGGCAAAGATTAACAACAATTAACTTCTGCAGCTGTTAAAATACCTATGTTGTATTATGTTCCATTTATTGTGGTTACACTCTATAGTTATCAGTGAGGTTATGTGCAACAATGCAAGTACTTGTCATGAGTGCATTTTAACATTACTTTAGTTGCTGTAAGCATAGATGGATTTTGTTATTGCTTTTTTAGACTGTATCCATAAAAATAATAAAAACTGCATTTATCCTGTATGATGGCAGATTTGACAAATGTGTGACTCCTAAAGATTTTTTGGTATTTGATTCGGTTTAAATTAGTAACTTATTGATTTTCTTAACTGTTTAAATTGTGTACTACAGATGTATGAAGGGTTGCCATGATGTTTAGATGTTTGTGCATTTTAACAGAAAAAATATTTTTGATTTGCGGTGAAGGTGGGGGGTGGGGGGAGGGGGGCACTGGAGTTCCATTATTCAGAGTTGAATAATTGCAAAACATAAAAAACCATTCAGAATGACGTGTAAACATCAAAGGTTACAGCTACTTATTCTTTAATATTTGCACACATGGTAATTTGTTAAAGTGTGGGACTGTATACTGTATCTCATCTACTGTGTTAACATAGTGAAACATGACAGGGATTAAAAAAATCATCCTGTTATGTTTGTGACTACTGTTATTTTATATGTTTATTTTAACTGCATTTAAAGTAATTCGGTGTGCTGCCACATATGATTTTCTTTGTTGACAACATTTTCAGGCTGAAGCTTTCATAATAATTATGTTGTGCTTTGAGTAAACTGCCTGAGAAAAGTTTAAGTGAAGCAACCGCTTTATAATCAGTTCATTTTGCACTTGTTTGATTGTTACCGTCTCTGTCTGAAAAAAGCAGGTAGACATTTGAATGCTATTTACATACAATTACAGTAAGAAGGCTACAATTCTACTCTATGACACATCCACAAATCAAGATTCCTTCTAAAGACAGTCTGATTAAGTTCCGTATGTACTTCAGAAATCTGATTTTCAACATGTCTCTTGTCACAACATATTTCATATTAGTGTTTGTTTAAATTAATTAGGTTTTTGAACCTGAAATAATACATGTTGAGGTCAGCCTCCAATTGTGATTTTTGACAGCTCAACAAAGCAGGCCACAGAAAGATTCTGAGCTGTAGTTGGTTTGAAAAAAATCTAAAGCTTTTATTCCTGAGAAGAGCCACTATTTGTCACAGTGGGTGGATAGGTTAAAAGTCCCAATGGACTTAAGGGGATATAAAGCATCGTAAGAACTGAACAACTGTTTATGATATGTGATATACATGCACATAGTTTGAGAGCAAATGCCTGTACGCACTGTGGAGTGATATTATAGCCCAACTCTAACCACTCTATAAACTGGCAATTTTACAGTTGGGAATAGAAAGTGCACAATGTATTTTAATGTGTAGTGATTAGAACATATTCCTCCATGAAATTGAATTGTCCAGCTGTAATGGTTGGGTCAAGTACTGTTGAATTTCACTGATGAGCCAAAATGGCTATATGGTCTTTGTTTTGCCTCTATTCCAATCATTAGTAATTGCATTACCCTTGTGCATCTGTACTTCTATATAGACTCTAACTTAAATAAAAGCATTTCCTGCTTGTGACAGATAAATCATTTGTCAAAATTAGGAGATTCTGTACATTTGTTCTGGAAGCAAAATATGTTGTACTGTATAAGAACAAGGATATTCATGAAGCAACTCACTGGTACTTGTAGAGGTTCATATTTACAAGGGAATGCATGTCTTATATGTTTAATTACTTTCATGGCCAAGTATGGTCTATTGGTTTAAGAAACTTTGTTTAAGTTGGAGTCTTCATTGGAAATATTTGCGAGAAAAGATCTGTGTGGGAATGTGGTAATTCAAGTTGTTTATACCAGTGACTAATGAGCCTTGATTTATTTTCTCATGTAAATGATACAGTCTGGTAGTTGAATAACAAAATGTAAATATAAAGCATGCTGTGATGATTAGCATGGCTCTTAGGCACAGTGCATTAAAATTGCCATTTTAATACATGAGTAAAGCATATTTCTTTGTATTATCAAAACTATTGCTTTAAGGGATGAAAAAGTAGAAACAGAATTTGCATAATTGTTCGATCAGATTCGGATCAACAGTTGCATTTAGCAAACAAAATCTAATTCAATCATGAACAAAAGAAATGTGAAATACATGGTAGTGTTGGTGTTGTGGATCAGAATTTTCACATGGACATTTTTCTGTAGACTTGTTTTAACTTTCTCTTTTCTTCAGTTTTCCCACTTCATAAAACAGGAATACCGTAGCTCTGGGCTAACCCCTGCCTATGGTACTAGAATGTGGAAAACACATTTTAGTGGAATCTTGATCGTAAAAGGAAACATGAAATGACTGAACCTTAATGTGGTACTAAGGTATACATCATTTTAGTTTTATAGATCAGGGTCACACAAACCATACAATTAGTGGTCATAATGTATAGGTCATTTGTGTAATAACTCAAACATCCAGCGCTGGAGCAATGAACCGATCAACATACACACACACACACACAATGACAAGTTTAATATTTTTAATGATTAGAAGCCAATGCTGTAGCTGGCAGATGAAGAAAAAAATATTTGAATAGAGAAGGTTATGACCAGTGAATCGAAAATGCTTTTGAGCAGTTGAATGGAAGCCTTGACCTCTGTGTTTTCATAATGGATTTTTTAACTAAAATAAAATAAAAAGAATGTTGGTAGTTGAATTTGGCCTTTACATGGATAATTTAACAGAAATTTGATTGTTTGAGACTGCATATTGTGGCCTTTTACAGAATACAGGGGTATAATATTAAATGTGGCTTTACAGTGCTGTAGCAAAATCAAATGTGGCGTTCATTGTGAAGTGACCTGTTACTGATACTGTTCTGCTAATACCTTTCCTATGAAGGGTTGTGCTATTTTCTACAGCTCTTAATCATACATAACTATGATTTACGTTTTCCTGTGCTTTACCATGTTTTCACTTCAACTATGCTTTACTTTTGTTTTATCATGGTATACTGCACTTACCTTAAATAACAAATCTCCCTTCATTTAGGATAAATAATACTACATACATTCATAAGTCTTTATATCTGTGTGTGTGTGTGTGTGTGTGTGTGTGTGTGTGTGTGTGTGTGTGTGTGTGTGTGTGTGTGTGTGTGTGTGTGTGCTCCTTTTACGAAAATCGTTGGTTATCAGTTTAACAAACTGCAATGGGCATCGCTGGATCAATGTATGCCCTGAGAGTGTAATATGGCTCACTGTGCACACATTGAGTATGTAGAGGCTAAATGTCTGACCAACTGTCTGGCTGAATGTAAGGATAAGCAGGCAGTGAAAAGCTGTCTCAGTTCTGTGAACCAGGCAAAGGGAGCTCCAATGGCAATGCTGCTCTGGGGGTGTTGTCTTCTTCTTTTCCAGATAGCTACTGGACAGCAGAAAAAAATATATACTGTGAATTTAGCATGCCATCAGGCTGACATAACTGTTTTGTTAATATTTCTAAAAACGTATGCATCCATTGAGAGGTAGGTTCTGTGACAAAATAAAAAACCGCGAACACTTGGAACCTTATTTCTTGAATATAAGTATTTCATATATATATATATATATATATATATATAATATATATATATATATATATAATATATATATCGTATCAAAGTATCATCGATCATAGCTTTTAGAAGGGGTCCAAATTTGTCTGACATTTTAGTTCACAGTAACATAAATAAACACATGTTATACAATATTGGTTAGAATTGTATAACATTTTTTCCAAGCTTTAATTTGATGAAAATTCAATTGGATTCCTCACTGTAAACACTTGACTGGTGTCATTTTTTATTAATTTATTTATTTATGAAATCTATAGAATAAATCCCTGGAGCTGTAACATCCTGGAGGTCCTGTATGACAGCTGGTTTCACACAAAGATTGCATTAAACATTCATACAATAAAACAATTTCCTCTGATAAATTGTAATTATCATTTCACAATGTTAGGGGGCGCATCAGGTATCCTGTGTTTTTCACAGTGGAGCAAATAGTTTTAAACAGCTATTCCCTTAGCATAGTTTTAATGTTGTAGTCTCTTTGACTAAGCAAATGTACTTCTTACATGTAGACTCATTCTCTCCTGCTGAGTAAGCTGTACTTACTCTATAACAGGGCAGCTTGCATAACATTTTTTTTTTTTTTTTTTTTTATGGTTGGACTTTATTTGGCTGTTTTTTCCTTTGATTTAGGCATTTAGGTTATTAAGGTGTCCCTGTGGCTGTTGTGAGATGAGAGCAGCCGGGGTACCCTCATCAGGAAAAAAACACATTTGGAGCTGTAAAACATCCTGTAAATGAATAATACTCGCTGCTGCATGTGTCATCAGACAGCTTGCAGCCTGAGCAGCCCCTGCCTGTAATTTAGCTCAGAGGAACTCTGGAGTGAGAGCAGGTATATCCACTGACTGTTGTCTGATGCACAGTGCTGCTACCTGACCGGAAAGTTAATTTTGGGACCAGTGCAAGAATGTAAACTCTTCATCCAAGCTTTGGGATAGATCAGACTTGCCCAAAGCAGTCCATAATCTCATAATACTGGTCAGTAAAACTCACTGTAAAATGTCAAAAGTTTCATGCTGTTTGTATTATATATTATGTGGTTCTATTATTATCATAGACACAAATAGTATAAAGTAATAAGTAATATATTACTTTATCAGATAGAAATATGTAATATGTAACAAATTACTTTTTGGAGTCAGTAATCAATAATATTATTAACAAACCTGGAGAACGGATGTCCCTTGACTCAGGAAGTTTCCTATGGGAAAGGTGAGACAACAAGCAGTGCTCTATTGGGCAAGCTTTCAGATTGGTCTTCTTCCAAGGTTGCTGTGGCTGCTTACTGTGTATGTGGGTTCCCTGTCAACAGTAGACAGACTGGAAGTGTTGACTAGTTCCCACATTAGAAAATGGCTGTGAGTTTCACAATGCCTTAGCAGGGTAGTACTGTATGGTAAAGGGAAACTGCAGCTGCCAGTCTCACCAAGAAATCAAGTGCTCTAAGGTTCGGCTGGAAATGACACTGATTGAATCGAGCGATGAGTCTATAAGGGAGATAGCACCTGTAGTGATATCTGGTAGAAAACTGGCAGAAAAGGACGTGGTAGAAGATGCAAAGGCTGTCCTTTGTATCAGTGATATCATGGGACAAGTACAACAGGGAAGAGGAGGCCTTGGTCTCAGTTCGGCTCCCTCGAAAAGGCACAAAGCAGCTCCTGTTGAATGGAGAAAGTTGGTAGGTACTGATGTGTAAAAGCAGGAGAGGATGAGGTGTGTCAAGGCAGTGTCCCAGACTAAGCAGGAAGAATGGATGAGATGGGAGAATGTGGAACATCACAAAATTGGGTGGCGGGACCTCTGGACAATAGACCAAAGGAGGATCAGCTACCTAATCAGGTCCTTATATGATGTTCTTCCCTCACTCTGCATGCCCTCTGTGTTCATCACCCCTTCCCTAAAGCACATTCTTTCAGGAAGATCTAAGCAGGGGTCGCTTCACCTGGCATCATGACCAGGTGCTGTGATACTTGGCATTAGCACTGTAAGAACGGAGTAATAAGATTGACAGCTTGCTGCAAATATCAGCAATAGCTGCACAGAGAGAACAAAACTCCTTTGTCCAGGAGATCAACCAACAAGATAGGTTATTAGAACTAAGATTTGCTTGGGACAGTTGGCGGCTGGTAGAAATTGGAGAATGCAGGCAGATGTTTATTTTCCCACACAAGATTGTTACAACTACCCTTCGACCTGACATTGTCTTAGCATACCTTGTTCACCTGAGGCATATGAGAGGACTGCTCAATAAGCCGCTGAGGTGGAACAGCGGCAGTGGAGAGTCCAGGTTTATCCAGTAGAGATGGTTTGTTGGAAATTCATTGCACACTCCATGACCCAGCTTCTCAGACATCTTGAAATCAATGAATTCAATGTGGCCTAAAGTGAAGGCTGTATCCGAGGAAGCAGAGAGAAGTAGCAACTTGCTCTGTTTGTAGAGAAAATAAGTCAATTGGAGACTTAAGGCAAGTGATGGAGGAAGTTAACATCAATGAAAAGGAATTGATGCTAAGGTAAGTAAAGTGGACTTTGTTGGGTGTGGGATAGAGGAGAGTCGTGCTGGGATTTTAGCAACACCGTTGAGCCTACCCAAGGTGTCGTGGACTAGTTGATGGAACACCGGAGATGGAAGGTGCCCTCCTGATGACCCCTGCGAAGTGCCCCACCCAGCCCATTCGAGACTATTGCCATGCTGAGGCAGTAGCGAGGCCGTAAATAGCCTGATCCCTGGAGACAGCATTACACTTCAGCCATCAATACCGGGCCAATAGGAAATCCACATTACCTGGTGGAGGAAAAATGCTAAAGGCTCATATGTTACAGCGATGCTACGTCTTGGCTGGTCACCACCACTACTTTCTAATTTTAGTCCAATCTTAGCATGAAGTAAATAACAGCTACTCTCATGTATTAAAAATCTAATTACCATTACCTGGCTGAGACGCTGTATTCAGGGTCATGTACTTTTTATCTTGCAAATTGCCAATGCATTCTTATCACAATATGACAAATTGGTTTTGCTCTGTGCTTGATAAGTAAAAACGTCTATATTACAGTGCTTTGAGACACCCTCTTGAGCTACATTAAGCATGAGTAACATCCACTTACAGAGGACTGACACACTTATTTGTATGTTAATAAAGAAACTATCTGAATTACTAAAAGAGGTATGCTATGCTGGGTTGTGATCCTTGAACATTAAAGTTCAGTTTATTAGAATGTAGATTCATTTTGAAGACTAACAGTACCATTACTCTCACATATCTTTCAACTCATTGCACGTTGTTTAATTCAAATGGAAGAAACATAGTGCTGATTAGTCTTTTAAGTTCGATGACACTATATTTATATGCTCTATATTTTATTTATTTATTTATTTATTAACATTTTTTGCCCTCTATGGTACGGTGTATGTTTAAACATACACAATAAAAATGATTGTTTTTAAAGGCTTAAAAATAGTAAGTAAGATACAACCGGACAATGCATAGTGTAAAAAACACATGAAAGGTTAGACCAAAACAGTAGCTGGCTCTGTAAACCTCAGGCTCTTTTTGAAACAACTAAACAGCTTGACTTCCTGTTGTGGAGTGGTGCCCACTGAAAACTGTCAGTGCCTACAAAGGTACCACGAAATGTTCCTGTCAGGACAACTGAGGGTGTCAGCACCTCCGGCCACTTTTTTTTTAAAGTAACAAAAACCCTTATTCACTGCCAAACATGTACTATATTAGATGTGTAATGGCTGCAGTGTAGGATATGTCCTTAGGTTTAGGGTTTTGGTGATGGGAGAGGAATATTCATTGTTTTAGTAACAATAATATGATAACCAATCAGAGTGTTGTGTCCTGACAGGAACATTTGGTGGTACCTCTGTAAGGACAGTGGAAATCTGAAAGGTAAGCTTTAAAAAAAATAAAAAAAATAAAAAATAATGATACAGCTATGATGATGTGGATTTTTTGTTTAATATTTCGGTGCTTAAGGTATTGATTGTATATATCATATTTTGTATAGCTACTAAATTTTAGTAGATATACGTAAATATACCAATGTATTTCTAAACATACACTGTACACATTTGTCTTACAATATCTAATATAAATGAGTAGGGCTTCTGATGTTTGGTTTTAACTAATAAAACCCAATAAAACACCCAATACAAAAAAAATGAAATCGGTGGATAGCCAATAAACACCAGAAAACACAGGAAAAACTGAGGAAATGGTTAATCAATTCACATTGACTTTACCCTTTTCCAATTAAAAAAATAAAACCTACTACAAAAATAACAATAAATACACTGAACAAAAATATAAACGCAACATGCAACAATATCAAAGATTTTACTGAGTTACAGTTCATATAAGGAAATCAGTCAACTGAAATAAATTCATTAGGCCCTAATCTATAGATTTCACATGACTGGGAATACAGATATGCATCTTTTGGTCACAGATACCTTAAAATAAAAAAGGTAAGGGCGTGAATCATAAAACCAGTCAGTATCTGGTGTGACCACCATTTGTCTCATGCAACGCGACACATCTCCTTCGCATAGAGTTAATCAGGCTGTTGATTATGGCCTGTGGAATGCTGTCCCACTCCTCTTCAATGGCTATGCTCAATGGATGACATGTCTGGTGAGTATGCAGACCATGGAAGAACTAGGTCGCTGTCTGCCATCTGCCCAGTACAGCTGAAACTGGGATTCATCCGTGAAGAGCAGACTTCTCCAGCGTGCCAGCGGCCATCAAAGGTGAGCATTTGCCACCTGAAGTCGATTATGATGCCGAACTGCAGTCAGCTCAAGACCCTGGTGAGAACGATGAGCACGCAGATTAGCTTTCCTGAGACGGTTTCTGACAGTTTGTGTAGAAATTCTTTGGTTGTGCAAACCCACAGTTTCATCAGCTGTCCGAGTGGCTGGTCTCAGACGATCCCACAGGTGAAGAAGTCGGATGTGGAGGTCCTGGGCTGGCGTGGTTACACGTGGTCTGCGATTGTGAGGCCAGTTGGACGTACTGCCAAACTCTCTAAAACGACGTTGGAAGCGGCTTATAGTACAGAAATGAACATTCAATTCTGTGGCAACAGCTCTGGTTGACATTTCTGCAGTCGGCATGCCAATTGCATGCTCCCTCAAAACTTGAGACATCTGTGGCGTTGAGTTGTGTGACAAAACTGCACATTTTAGAGTGGTCTTCTATTGTCCCCAGCACAAGGTGTACCTGTGTAATGATCATGATGTTTAATCAGCTTCTTGATATGCCACACCTGTTAGGTGGATGGATTATCTTGGCAAAGGAGAAATGCTCACTAATAGGGATGTAAACAAATCTGTGCAAATTTGAGAGAAATAAGCTTTTAGTGTGTATGAAAAATTTCTGGGATCTTTTATTTCAGCTCATGAAACATGGGACCAACACTTTACATGTTGCGTTTATATTTTTGTTCAGTGTACATTTCCCAGTGCTGCTGGGCAATGCCCCGCCTTCCTGACATGTATGTATCATTAATTAGTTCTGAATACTTTAAACCCGCCTCAGCTACTGAGTGACAGCACATTTCTACATTTCTATTAATGATTCCGCTTGTGAAAAATTTAAAATGAGATTACAATCAAGAATGGAGGCTTGATAGCAGGATTTAAAGCTGTATTACAGTTAAGATATGGAGGATTTAAAACAGGATTGTTTTCACCATACTTGATATACCATAATTATTTTATAGTGAATAGCAAACAGGAAATTGTCACTGTGTGTCAGGGTGAATTACTAATAACTAACTCGGGACTAATGTGCAGTATTTGTTTCAAATCCATTAATTTGCCTGTGATGGTGAAGCTGTGGCCGGCTAATGGCTCTGCACTGATCTGCACATCTTATTTGTACAATTTATTCTATAGAGCACTCAACTATGGAATCCCTTCCTCTGTATACAATGTTAAAGCCCTTCTTAGATCGTTTAATCTCAAATATACTTTAAAATCTGAGATATAGAGGTCAGAGTAAAAAAAAACAGAATCATTAATAGCATTTCACAGTGGATGTGTTAGAAGAAAACAGAGTTGCAAGTATATCATGACATTTATATATGGAACAATAATACCCCCGCCCCCCTTCCATCAAGCAGATTGAAAATGAATGCTGTTTGTATGGACTTAAGAAGACAAAAGTAGTTTGACCATCTGGGAATTCTTACCAGAAAGGTTCTGCTGCTTCTCATTTTCCCCCCTTTTTTGGCATTGTCGAATGACGGGGGATTTCCTAAGGGAACTCTGTTGGAAATGTCAGAGAGAGAGAGAGAGAGAGAGAGAGAGAGAGAGAGAGAGAGAGAGAGAGAGAGAGAGAGAGAGAGAGAGAGAGAGAATACTACACTGTCATGCAAAACAATAAAAGAACCAGCATGAAAAAAAGGATTAGGGGCTTGTAACACTGACATCTTACTTGAAGGAAAGAAATACATGTGCTCACTTCCTATACACAACCTGCTTCCCCTGTTTTTCTAATGTTTCTGCTATCCCTGTGTTTATCATTATAAATAACCTTATAGATGGCGCAAACTACTAACCCATGCAGTTCACAACATTATTGATAAGTGATGTTGAATATAGGGGTTATTTGTTTTTTAATATTTGATCACTACAATCAATATTAGAAAAGGAAGCTAAAATTCAAACATGGGTTATTAATTTACCATGTTTTTGTAAATACAACAAATCTTAGGAATTTATGGAAACAGAATAGGATAGGCTTATCTCTGGAGCCTGGAGTTCATCATACCAGACATGGTTGATTATAGTCCTGAGGTGTGTGGAACGGTTTCATATTTGGAAATATTACATAAACGAATAGGTTGTCCAGCACATCAACACAGAGAATCCAATTGTTTCTTTATATGATTTATAATTCTCGCTATTGTAGTGGGGGTGGGGGGCAGGTGGCTCCAGTTAATTAAGGTGAGGTGTGATTCAAGAAAGGTTGAGCACCCCTGGCCTATAGGGTTCTGTTCAATCGATATAAACAGTGGAGCATCTCTACACTCCTGTTGTTTAAATGTTTAAATCATTAATAGGACTCACCCTCATATATATATATATATATACACACACACACACACACACACACACACACACACACACACACACACACACACACACACACACACACACACACACACCAGATACTTAAACAATTTAATCTGAATCTTACATTCCTGGTTATTATTGTGGCCTCTGACCAGGCTGGATAATGAAACCTTTCTGCCACTCTCACACCTACTCCTTGCCCTCATACAGATGTAAGCACAGTATTTAAGCCTCAAGAATCTATACAGAACACAAAATATAAAATGATTTTACTGAAGATGTGCAGATACTCATATTTTCTGAGTAATTACCTTTAAGAAGTATTTGTCGGCAGGTATTATATATATTATATTATATATTAAAGCACACCTATTTATGCATGTGTTGATTTCAAAACATAAAACACTGCCATGTCCTCACCTTTAACATTAAGTAGCAGTGAATGGCAATCAACTTCCACTGTGAGCCCTGGAAACTCACTTTTCTTGACATTTACACTGCTGTAGTGCTGTACCAAGGCTGTAAACTGATAAAGAAAATATTCCAAAACTGGAAAATGCAACTGGTTTGTTATGAAACTCAGGCTACTGCTGTGGAAACCGGGATGTGTATTTTTTTTTGTCATGTTTCGTCAGCGATGACACCTTGCCCAGGACTACAATCCCACAATTCACTGCAGAGATCATGCATCTCTAAGGAAACTAAAGAAAGTGAAAAAAAGGATTTCATATCAAAAGGATAAAAGAAAGGTACGACAAATAATTTAATCATGACAATATTAAATAACTCAGATTTTATGGATTGATTCTCAATAATTGTGTAAACAAAGGGAACCGAGGGACTGCATTGTTTTGTGTGGCGTAATTAACACATTTTATTCCATTTAATTAACACCAAACAACTTCAAAATTCTTAAAGTAATTAATTACACAGAAAATATGAGTTTTGGCACGTCCCTAATCTTTATAAGTTTAAATTTTTACTCCATTGTTTTTGTTTTACACTAGTAGTATTGATCCTACTGATTGTAACAATTATTAATAGCTCATAACTTTATCAAGTTGGGTCTTAAAGTGATTCGTGTTTCTGCCTCAGTAAGTGTAGGCAGCCCATTCCATACCCTTGCCCCTCTATGTGAAGAAGTGTTGTGTCCTCTGGTCCTGGTTTCTGTACTGCACTTAAATTAATAGTTTGGGTTGAATATGTATCCAGTTCTTTGCACCTTTCTTCATAGCTCAGTCCTTTATATCCTGGGGTTAGTCTGGTTGCTTTTCTTGGGACTCTCTCCAGTGCCACAATGTCTCTTCATGCTGTGGTGACCAGCATTGGGCACAGTAGTTCTAGTGCCGTCTCACCGTGCCATGTAACACTTTACTTCTGTAAGCACTGAATTTTATTTGCCATGACTCATTATACACACTGAAAAACAGCATTTTAATGTACTAAATTATTATGTTTGCCCCTGCGAAATCTGATGCATACATTATTTATTTAAAATTGTACAGCTTCCTCACTCGTCTATATGCATCAGCTCTATAGCTTTAGGTTATTGACTAGTTTTTCAGCTGGGACTACACCATTTCTAGTGAATGGTTAAGTCTGTACTTTTGGCCTTTGTGCCTTTGATTTGATTTAAGGAGTCATTTGAATCCGTCTTCCTCTAAATAAATCTTGTTTAGTGGTACAATTTTTGTTTTACTATAAAAACTCTGTTATAGACTATTATATAGCAGGGGTTCAAACAAAAATTGGGCAGTTCTCACATGCGGATGGTCAAAATTAATTTGGTTTACATTGAGATTAATACATAACCAGATAGAATATCCACCTCAAACAATAAACAAAGACCTGCAGGAGCAACAGAGATCGGGAAGCAGTATTTGTTTCTGAAAAAATAAAATAAAGAAATTATTGTTTTGCAGTATTGTACACAATCCTAAAAGTGTGCTGACAAAAGGTAGAACCAGTAACACAAAGTTAATATAGCCACGAGCACAGCCGTAATTCAGTTTACCTTGGTGTTGCAAAGTGGCAATGTAACTCTAGTGCCGGAAAGAACATATTCACCAAGCGATACACATATACAGTCATTATAATTAGATTTGTTTTCTGAGGGAAAACTAAGGGGTGGTACTTGAATAATGAATGTATTTATTTGCACTGGTGTTGCCAAGGTATACATTTACTCAAAAAATATTAGTTGATCATTTCACAAAATATATTATAAGAATGAACATATGATTGAAAATGACAATTAACAAGGTTAACTTTTTTCTGATTTACTTTCAAATAGCATTCTATTTTGGGCATCTCATTGTTCAGGTGAGATAGCCATTCACTGAGCTGTGGTTGCCAGGTGATCATGGAATGCACTGAATACCTGTAGTGTCAGCTAATCATGGGGTGCTTGCAGCATGGGTATTGATTTTTTTTTTTTTTATTTAAAAACAAATTGCGTGTCAGCATTTGCACTCACGATATATGAGCAGCGAGCATTTTTTTTATTCTGGGCTACATGTGGACACGGCCCACCTATTTGAATCCCTGTATTTAGAACATTAAATTGTATTTCATAATATCACATTTGTGTTATTTCATTTCAATGTACATGCAGTCTATAACATTAGCTGCTGTATTTAGGCCCCAGTTAATTATTCTTTGCACAAATTACAGCACACAATTTCCAGAAAAGTTTGGCTTAGCCAGGGAATACTTCTTTAGTTTGTAATTTTTTTTTCTTTTTTTAAGGCAGAATAAGTTGCTGTTT
The DNA here is from genome assembly GCF_017654505.1 of Polyodon spathula. Classification (NCBI taxonomy): domain Eukaryota; kingdom Metazoa; phylum Chordata; class Actinopteri; order Acipenseriformes; family Polyodontidae; genus Polyodon; species Polyodon spathula. The sequence continues at coordinate 35,188,462 of NC_054534.1, forward strand.
CATCTCAGCCTGTGTAACAGGGAGGTTCTGCAGGGGCTGGTTCCCACACTAGTGAGAGCAACAGTGTGAAGTATTGCAGCCCAGCCTACCTGCAAAGACAGAGCGAATTGGTACTGAATTGGTATTGCATACTCATCAAAACACAGAAAAACAAAGCGTGAAAATCAGAAACGCACACATAATCACTGGACCTCACAGACAAACTGTCGCTCATTTAAAGCAAGACTGCCATTCATTGTATCTTCTTTCTCCCATCTATTCAGATTATACAGCTCTGAAAACACCCTTTAGCTTCCCCACTTCCCCTAAAAGGCAGCAAGCCATTTTTCTGATGGCGACAGTTTCATTTTTACACTCTGCAACTATAGTTTTCCTCTACATCCACTGACTGAACCATCTGACCAGAACTCTGAACTACTGTATTGTACATTGAGTGTAAATAGTACCTTTTGAAATGTTACTGGAATGATAAAGGGTATACCAAAACTCAAAATACATTCCAAAAAATGTACTCAAAATGTACCATATACAGTAAGCAAAAACAATTGCTGCATATTGTATTGTACACAAACTTTAAATGCTTATATTTCTGCTGCCAAATGTTTTTGTTAAATGCATTATTAAAAATAATAAGATCATATAAAACAGGTCCTTTTCTATTTTTGAAGCAAACAATCTTTGAGCTCTAAATGGGTTTGCATCAGATCTGGCTGAATAGAACTATCAGGATTTTTTTTTCTTCCACCACTGAAAAAAAGTTTGGAATGGGGTACAATATTCTTCGTCGTGCCAGTTAAGAGCATGGGCAGCCTTTGTGGTTCTACTACAAGTGAATCTATAAAACCACCACAGTGTAGTCATATTTTATTTATCAAAAAATACGAAGTCTATGCCTTTCACTTTTATTTTGCATTAGTAAATGTGCTAGTACAGGCAGGAGCCTTCTGTGATACTAGAATACAAGTTGGTCTAAAACTTTGGGCTCATCCAAGAAGCAATCAATTTATGTCCTGGGGGCATGCGTGTTCTTTCAAAAGGGACATGGCTCCAGAGACATCTCCTCGATCACAGAATTCCTTAGGACTGATGACTTCATGTTGACCCAGCAGAAAACTCATCACAGATTCACCACTCATTATATTTGTACAGTCCTACATTTCAATGCTAAAAAATGTTCACATAACCAAACAAACAAAATACCCGCAGGAATTCTTTTCAGCATGCATTAAATGTAGGGATGTATGACATATCGATGCACGTGTTTGTCATGAGTAGTTACTGTAGTGTCAGCAAATGGGAGACAGTTGATCAGCACAATGTAGGTCTGCAGCTCCTATTCATTGCTGTTTGAGTTGGAGTAAAGCCAAAGTAATCCAGGGCAGTGCACTGTGACTCGTATATCTGACCCGTAAACCCTTCTGAGACATACAGTGATTAATATTGTGTGACAAATTGTTTTTTTTTTATCTTAACAAGTGTAGAGTATATGGGTAATTCACTGGAACCAGGGTTTCAAAATGTATTGGAGCCAATAAATCCATTGTCCACTAATCATTCTGGATGAACTTGTATCCAATGCATTAATATGAATGATCAAAATTACCATGGCCCTGACAGCATATTTTGTTGGACCAGTGTTTGTTTAGGTTTGGTATGGTTGACTAACCGTCAAGGATGGGGAGCTGATGTTTGGGCAACGTTCTGCCAACTAACCAATATTGTGTTGGCTGCTGATTGCCAAAATGGGGCCAATCAAACCACCGACCTAAAGTCAACATTGGCACAAATAAAATTGCTGTCTGGGGTGTCAATTAGAGTTGCCACGTGGTTGTTGTTTTTTTTTTTTTTAATCAGCCTTGACGGTTTTTGGTAAAAAGATATGATGTGCCGTTTTTTAATATACCGTTGGGGTGGTGGTACAGGGTGACCTGTGGCCATTTTTTTTCTTTTGCGTCTCGGAGGTGGTAACCCTACGGTCAATGCAACACGCAATATATACTCCTGCCAGGAGCATAAAGTAGAAGCCCTTGGGCGAACAGTAATGAAACGCCTCTATGAATAAAATTAAGTAATTGCTAAGCTTTGATGTTAATTTATTTAAATCCTGATTTATGCATTTACACATGATCACTACTATGAGGGCCATTTAATAAAGCACATTGCTCTATAAATACAATTTTATTTAGCATTTCATTATTATTATTATTCAAAAAGTGGTTGCAATTGAGATTCAGCATATTAAAACACAATGGGTACATTTGCAAAGATTTTGCTCTAGTGCAAATAGGAAACAGCAGAAAGAAGCAATGTAATCAAAGAAATCTACTGTTTTTTTTTTTGTAACAGTAGTAGTTTTTTAAAATTTTTTGTAGAGGCGTATTTAATGCAAACTTTACACTCAAAAGCATACCACTGGTCATTTTAACAAAGGCCAGACAGACACTGACAAAACATGCAGCAGTCTTTGATATAAGTTTGTGTGTGTGTGTGTGTGTGTGTGTGTGTGTGTGTGTGTGTGTGTGTGTGTGTGTGTGTGTGAGATCTCAGTATATTTTCAGTTGATCATTTGGGTTGTTCAAAGTTCAAAATACAAGTTCCTATTCCCAATTTAAGATTTAAGAAAAAAAAATTTTTTTAAAAAATTTTGTATTACAATGTCACTTCGTGGTGCAGAGCACCACAGGACTCGTTGTGTATTATATTTTGTGTGTGTGTATATATATATATATATATATATATATATATATATATATATATATATATATATTGTAATACAGCAGGGAGGAGGTTAAAATCCTCCCTGCTAAAAACAATGTGAGAATGCACACCGGTGTTTATTGTTTAATTATTAGTTATCCCCTGCACCTGGTGTTAATTGTAAATTAGAGCCAGGTGCAGGGAATTTAAAGAGAGCAGCCAGGCTGTTTGGGGCTGCTGGTGTGTGAGGAGCCTGATTGTAGGTGTGCACAATTGTAGTACAAGGTAGAGTGTGAAGACCTTGTGTGTGGGTTTTTTTGGTGTTGACAGGTAAATGGCTTAGCCATCCTGCGTGTTAGTCAGGGACCTATTGGTGTATACTCAGAGCTCCAAAATGGAGTTAGGTTTTGTTTATTTGATTTGTGTTTATTAAAAGTGCACGTCAGCGCCATGAAAATCCATTTCTGTTTCCTTGGTCTGCTTTTAAAGGGGCAATGAACCGTGAGAGTTGCAAGGATCTTTCACTATATATTATATATATATATATATATATATATATATATATATATATATATATATATATATAGTAATTGTTTAGTATGCTTTATCCTAATGATATGGATTTACTCGTTTCATGAAATGTATGACTATATATTAATGTGTCTTTGTTGGAACGCTGCTCTAAATGCATCTTTATTTTGAAGAAAAATACTTATTTTCTGTTGATCAAAAATTCTTTCCTTTATGGGACTTTGTTAGATGGAACTCTTGTTATGACAGAAGAGAGGAAAATAGATGTTTGCCCAACTTGATTACGGCTCTTGAATCAGGTTCAACGGTTGAACCCTCAGGGAAAAGTCATATTAGCAATTCTGTCACACTGAGGGATCTATCCCACAGGGTTCTGCTGCTTCCACAACTGCAAACAACTCGGTGAGAAGCACTGCCTGAATTTAGCACTGCTGTGCATTAATGAGATCCTACAAAAAAATCTTTATTGTAGGGACAGTGACGGATACAATCGGGGATATAACAAATAGGTTTGAATCAATTAAAAAAATATCCTGTCAAGTGCCATTTTGCAGACAGTGTATTTTTTCTACGAATGTAGTGCCTTTATTAAATTTGACACAGTTTCCAGTTTGAACAATTTTAATGGTTATTGAAAAAAGGTTGAGTGGTATAAATGTCAGAGTGCAGCATCTATGACTTCCATATTTTAATGTAAAAACATATCTAAAAACTGATTTAAACAAGACTGGTATTGATTTGTTGTTTCACTTCAATTTCATCAAGGTTGTTTAGAAATTAAATGCAGAAAAAGGCCAGGTAAATGTATTTAAACAAATGTTATACACTTAATGAGATGTGATCAATTTTCATTCAAGTGTATCATATTTTATTGAAAATACAAGTTCTTGTGAACTGTACAGCTCCACACAGTCATCTACAAGTTACTGCATTCACCCTGGTGTCTCTTTATTAATATAAAGTTCAACAAATTCTAACGTTGAAAATAATCAATTGTCTAAAATAACATTTTCTCACACAATAACACATTATAGTATCACTTACTTTTGAAATTGTTATGAGTTTACAGATAATTGCTAATATATTACCAGGAATGTACTCATATTCTAATTATACAACAATTTAATTAACCCTTCTCCAAGTAATTTATGTCAACTAATAATTCTTATGATTCACACTAATATCACTAGCAATACTCTGTTTTCTTAAGGATAACTGATTTAATTAACCAGAAAATAATTATTCTGAACCTTAATATTTATTTTCTCATGTACTTTGTCTCAATACCCCTTACAAAAAGTCCTACAGAAATCCTGTAGGTTTTGCGTAGGTTTCCTGTAGGTTTGTTAATATTCCTGCACAGGATAGAAAAGAAAATCCTGCAGGATTCCTACATGAATCATTATAGCCTTTCTGGATTTTTGCCAGAATTAGTATTGCCCTATAGTAGTCCTGCAGGACTAGTTAACAGAAAATTCACTGGACATGATCGAGGGCTGCGGAGAGGAAAAGGCCTCGGGAATTGATAATAGGAGAGATGTGCTTTTTGACTTAGAGATGATAAAGGAGATTCCCCTTGTCTTGCAGAGAGCTGCCCTCACGGAGGTGAGACCAAACTGATCGGTCTCCAAGGCTGAGAAGCAACCAATACTTCCCAAGAGGGAACTAGAGGTGAGAAAATGGCAGTGTTAGATAGATTTGCCCAGGGGTGCCCCTTCTGGCCAAGAACCTTCCCCTGCAGAGGATGAAGTCAGCAGCAGCTGGGCTGTAAAGGTTGGGAAGTGAGCTTCACTTTACCCCCAGAAGAGGAATCCTGGCACCGTGCAACTGTGTCACCAATGCAAAACAATGAAAACGGAAATAATGTAATTTTTTTTTTTTTGATAGTGTAATTAAAGACTAATCTCACTATTCCACCCTGTAAAATATCTGACCTCCCCTTGATGGTAGCAGGAGCTACACCCATATTCTCCATTTAATTGTTTGATGTTTTGTACAAGGCATCTTGCCACTGTATCACAAACACACAGTGCTAAAGACATAACATGTTTCATCATTCAAGCAACGCTGAACACCAACAGTTTCCACTGTCTTACATTTATTCACAAAGGGCTCAAGAAAATTTATCATGTTTGGTTTGCTGGGCCCAAACCACAAACCAACTAAAAGCACATGATGCTTTCTTTCCTTTGCTGGCAACTCATTAATTATAGCCTGAACAGGCCAGATGCTGAACTTGGATGATTTAACAAGTGGTACACCATCAGTGTTGAATGTCAGTGATATTTAAAGACTGAGTCATTTTATTCAGCAATTGAGTTATAATATTTTTCCCCCCTGCTTACAGTAGCTGAACTATAATTTATCTGACCTAAACCATCGTCCTCGAGTAAAAGAGAAGTCGTTAACTCAATATTATGACCATTAGATATTAGTTAGAAGAAGTGTATAAAGAAGAGGACTTTGGTGGTTTGGGGATGAATTTAGGTAAATACCAAGTTACGAAGTTTTTTAGTTAGTAGAAATTAAAGTAAAAGTTATCAAATTACTGTCTGACTTTTTTAGGGTAAGAATTAACACCTAGAAACAGAAGTAAATGTCATAACAAGTTCTGAGTGTTCCTCGAGGTAAATCCCCCAACCCCCCCCCCCCCCCCCCCCCAAAAAATAAAATAGCATTTACAGTGTGAGCAGTATATAATGGAAAGTTGCATGCCTTTTCAAAGAAGTATGTACTTCATGGTACACTGCTGTATCTTAAGGGGCTATGAAGATTAATTAATATTAACAAATCATCCAGTGCTGTATCAGTTATTTTATGTCTAGTTACATAAGCCAGAACAGAAAGATTACTTTGGGTCTTGGTTATCCTACTTCCTGGATATACAGCGAAATGCATAATACATGATACACAGTAAAGAAAAAAAAAAAAAAAGCATAGTACATCAAATACAGTGAAAAATGCATAATACATAATAGTAACATAATACATGAAGTTGTAGCAGCGAAACAGCAGTTAATAGCAGATAAGGCTTAAAGAGCATGATAAGCAAAGGAGAACAGATGGGTCTTGAGAGTTGATTTAAAGTGAGCGATAATGGGAGCATCAAGCACCAAAGCTGGGAGAGAGTTCCAAAGAGTCTGAGCCATGAAGCTAAACGACCATTCTCCAAGTGTGGTGCATTTTTGCTTGTGGATAACAATCAGTCCAGAGTCGGAGGACCTCAGCTTGAGGGCAGGGACATAGCTGGTCAACAGGTTGAGGGGGTACTCGGGACCTGTGTGATGAAGGGCATTGTACGTGAGCAGGAGAGTTTTGAAAATAATCCTGAACTTTACAGGTAGCGAGTGCAACTGGGCAAGACGGGGTGTGATGTGATCATGTTTTTTACATCTGTTAAGAATCCTGGCAGCGGCATTCTGAACTAGCTGCAGTCGGTTTATGGTGCGTGCTGGGAGTCCACCATATAGAGAGTTGCAGTAGTTGAGTCGAAAGGAGACAAATGCATGACAGAGTATCGCCACATCTGGGAGGGAAAGGTAGGGATGGACATTGGAGAGGTTTCGAAGATGGTAGAAGGAAGAATTGACCACGGAGGAGATGTGGGCATCAAAGAAGAGGTTGCTGTCAAGAAGTACACCAAGGTTTCGTACTGTGGGGGAAGGCAGAAGCAGTAGACAGTATCCGAGGTTAAGGGCAGCTATATTTAGATTCTTGAGTTGAGTTTTAGATCCTACTAGGAGGAATTCAGATTTGCTAGTGTTCAGTTGAAGAAAGTTGGCAGACATCCAGGCCTCGATGTCTTGAATGGAAGCCAAGAGCTAACCATGGCAGAGGGGCTACCAGGGTTGAGTTTTAAGTAGTTGGGTGTTGTCAGCATAGGAGTAAACATGAGGCTGTGTTGGCGGATGAGGTGATCCAAAGGAAGCATGTAGATATTGAAGTGAAGGGGCCCATGAACAGATCCTTGGGGGACACCACAAGTGACTTGGTTTGCAACAGCACTACGTCCAGCATAGAAAACAAACTGCATGTGTCCGGCTGGGTAAGCGGACATCCAAGAGAGACAGGTTCCAGAGATTCCAGCATACTTCTGAAGGCAGGCAAGAAGAATGCCATGATCTAAAAAGCAGCTGTTGGGTCAAGGAGGACAAGCACAGAGGGAGAACCAGCATCAGCATTGAACAGGAGATCATTCACAATCTGGAGCAGAGCAGTTTCAGTACTGTGATGCGGCCGGAAACCAGACTGTAGAGATTCAAGCAGATTGTTCTCCATGAGATGTTTCATTATCTGATTGGCTACAGCCCTTTCAAGAGTTTTTGAGAGAAAAGGGAGATTGGAGATGGGACTGAAATTTGATAAGTCAGCGGGTCAAGGGAGCGTTTTTTGAGTAACGGCGTAACTCGGGAAAGCAAGAGGGCAGCAGGAACCTAGCTGCTAGTCCAGGAAGAGGTTGAGAGTGAGCATAATGGAGGGAGCAAGATCAGAAGCAGAGAGATGGACAAGGTTAGTCGGTCAGGGGTCCAGGGGGCATGTGGCAGTAGTTGATTTCAACAGTAAGCCGGAAATATCAGCAATGGAGAGAGGAGAGAAGGAGGAGAGGGCAGGAGGGGCAACTGGAGGAGCATCAAGGTGGTCAAGTTGTAAAGTGGGTTTGTGGTGGGAGAGCATAGAATAGATGTTAATGATTTTCTTCAGAAAGAAAGAGGAGAAATCATGACAGGTAAGAGAGGAGGATAGATAGGAGTTGGATCTGTCAGTGGCTGGATGTAGGATTTGGTCAATGGTCTTAAAGAGAACATTGGGTTTAACATGTCCTATCGTTATGATTTCAGATAAGTATTTTACCCTGGCCGCGGCAAGCGCACGCCTGTAGCTCGTCGGATGGTCTGTCCAAATCTCTCTGTGAACCATTAGTCCAAATGACCTCCACTTGCGCTCGAGCTTGCGGCAGGCAGATTTAAGCAGTCAAAGTTCGAGGGTGTACCATGGGCAGTTTCAGTCTTTTTTGACTGTTCTGGTTGTAAGCGGGGCAACAGTGTCAATGATATGAGTAAGGGTTGCGTTCTAGAGGGTCAAGGCATCATCAACTGAGGACGGGTAGACGCAGAGACACATTCTGACAGTTTCAGAGGATTCAGCAGATTCTTGGAATGGTTTGTCAAAGAGGAAATAGCCCTTTGGGGTGGCTAAATGCAGAGAGTGCATGTCGTTTACAGAGTGGCAGGTTTCAGCTAGACAGAGAAGATGAAGATTGGTATTTTTTAGAAGTTCGCTGAGAAGCAGAGATTTGTTAGTCAGAGAGCAACAATTGAAAAAAGGCGATTTTCCAGTTTGTAGCAGGCAGCGCAGGGGGAGAAGCAGTTAATACGGGTATGTGCAGCAGGTACTTAGCAGTGTTCATTCTGGGAGTGGAGAAGGAGTGAGCCCTCTCTATCCAGGGGATCCAAACGTTAGGTGTCAAGGTAGGAATGAGGCCTCTCTTAGTCATTGGAAGGGATTTGGAAAAAGTCCTCACTCTACTTGTCCTCGCTTGGACTTCCACAGCTCAGACTGCCACAGCTCAGACTGCCCTTGGATGTATGGCCCTTAGACTGGCTGGCGCTTAGAATGGCTGGCGTTCTAAAGCACTAATTGCCAATTTATATTATCCTGTCGGCCTGGAGCCATATACATAACATTAAATTTGCATCAACCTCACAATTCAACATGCCCCAACCCAACACCAGTTTGCATAACTTAATTCCTTTTTTTTTTATATACTTTAAGTGCAAGCAATGATTCTAACAAGTAAACTACAATCCACATACCTATTCCAATGCCGATTCAAACAGCAACATGAGTTCCAGCAAGGGGAAGAATCAGGTACCACATTTTTTTGCAGATTCATTCAAGGCTTGTGAATCTATGCTTTTAGTAACCTGAATATACTTTTGTAACAGGTAAACATGCTAGCTGAAGCTTATATAGACAAACATTACAATTATTCTACCATATTCTTGCTTGATCATTCCAGTCCATCTCAGTATTGTCTATAGATTCATCTTCAGTAAAATTGCTGGTAGTATCATCCCTGTCAGCATCTTCAAAGGAATTGATTGGGCCGTCAAATGTCTATTATTAAAAATGATTTAAAACTTATTGAACACCAGCATTGTGAGTTGCCGATAGTGACAAAATTATCTAAAAGTTATTGTAAAAAAATAAAATCGAATATAGAACATAAGTATTTAACAATGTTGAAAGAGCATTCACAAAAACATACAAGGGTTTATTTTGTTTATTATGTTTATAAGTTAATCTGCTGGAGAATAATGATCATATGTCAACTTTTCTATAAGAAATTTCATATGAACAGTTTCATAAAGCAGATTAACTTTAAAAATACTATTATGCTGATAATTACATTGTTTATCAAATTCTTAATTGCAATTTCATTAAAGAATTCAATGTTTGTAACACTACAGGGTCGGGGTTCTTCCAATATGAAAACACAGATAAGAGCATTTTGATTTTACAAACTGTATATATTTAAAAAACACAGTTAACTTACTGCTTTGCTGTTTATACGCACACTATTCAAGATAAAGGAATAGGAGAAAGTCAGCCTAAGTATGTAATTCCAGGAATAAATCACGTACTGTACAAATGGGATGATCACCCACTTCATAATGTATTCTTGCTGAAGCACAAGTATTTCCTAAAGAAATGAATACAAATAAACAGGACATGTTAAAATGTTCTCTCTATGTATGTATGCATAAAAATATACAGTAGGCTTTTGTTAAACAAAACTTTACTACAAACAAGAAATGAAATCATAGTACAGAATTTGAAAACATTTTATACAAAATAAAAATTTTATAATATGGCTGATTGAAGAAAGATATGCAGTAAGACTTCTTAATATTGTAGCGATCTCGGTTCCCGCAGGCAGGTGCATCACACAGGTGGAGGGCTGGCGTGAACCTGGTACCTCTCACACTGAAGCATAGCACTGAAACCGCTTTGCAAGGAGCATTGTGGCAGAGTGTCCCTCCCCTTCATGTTTATTAGTGTTTTATGTTGTATGTAGTGTGTTAATGTTGGTATTTATGTATGTTCGGGAAGTGGAGTGTAAGAGTGAGGAGAGACATAAGTCTTTGCAAGGGGATTTAAAACTAAACTAGAAACAATTGCTATACATGCTGGCTAAAATCCGGCATGATACTTGTTTGTTTCGTTCACTGTGGTTTTGTTTATTATTTGTTTTTTTGTTTGGCTAACACGCCCTTTATTTTGTAAGTGTTTTGTTTTGTTCACACTTTGTTTAATATTTAATAAAACACTGGACGCCGTGGCGTCTCAGGTTCACCGCCATTACATGTTTTGGGTTCTGTGTTCTTCCGGGTCTGACTTCACCATTGCAGTCACCCTGGTCACAAGAGTATATCGGGTTTATGTCTTTGTATGTGATTATGTCACCTGCCAGCCCTGCTGCTGCCTTCCACCGTGCACGCTACACTATTCTTACCTGAAGTGTTAGATTCTTCAGTTCCATATAATTATGTTTCCATCTGTACTGAGTTGTTCTGACTCCTATAATAAATACTTATTTTATGCCAGTAAAAAATACACAAAAGAATGGTCTCATTTGCTGTAAGAAGGTTTTGTTTCACAGTAACTAACTAGAAGAAATGATCTTATTTAAAATATACTTTAATATTACATAATCTCTACTGTCAGAAAGGAGGTATATTTTGGACTCTTGGTTAGAGCTGCACCATTGAATTTTACATATAATTAGCATTATGGCAATATTTGCAAGTATGAATACAAAGAATACATTGCAACTCCTGAGGCTGAATACAACTAATAATTAAATGCAATTTGCAAAATGAGTGCATTAGAATAATTAATGCAAATTAGTACTAATCAGCTGAAAGACATGAAGCTAATTAGGGCATCATGTCTCTTAAATGAGGATTTAAGAGAACAAAAAAAAAATATATGAAAAGTGTTACTGAACAGGCTGTAGTGGATAAAACAGGCAGCTCACTGGCGTGTGTACAAATGTGCATGAACAGGTTTGTGAATATGCATCAAAGATAACCATTGAAAGCAGAGCCCTGAAACACAACTATAAGTGTTGGGTTCGGGTCGGGTCGGGTGTAGTTTTAATACAAACATGTTTGGGTCGGGTTATGTAGTGTTACCAATTGTCAGATTTTACACTTGCCTTAGCTGCAAACGCACAGCACTGTAGCTTCAGGACACTAAGAAAGTAGCAGTGCTTACAAAGGTACCACGAAATGTTCTTGTCAGTATAACTGAGAAAGTCAGCACTCTCCGGTCACTTATTTTTTAAAGTAACAAAAACACTTATTCACTCCCAAACATGAACTACTTTAGATGCGTAATGCCTGCAGTATAGGATACTGACCTTAAGGTTTGGGTTTCGGTGTAGAGAGAGGATTAGTCATTGTTTTAGTAACAATAATATGGATAGCCAATCAGAGCACAGTGTCCAGACAGGCGAATTTTGTGATACCTTTGTAAGGACAGCGAGAAAGTATACTGCTGCGGAGGTGTCAATCACCGGCTCTATAATATCAGTTTTGTATGGCACTGAAATCCTATTGGTTAAGAGAAGCAATGTGCTACCTTGCAATAGCCATCAGATGCATTTTAAGACATGCAGTGCCCATCTACTGATCTCCTCAGGAGAGTGATGAGGAAAGGACAGCAATTTGAACTGCATGTTGTTGACAGCAACGAGCACAAAGGAAAGAATAAAAGTCAGGTGGGTAAGACACCACTACAAAGTTAAGTGGCATCTAGGGAACTTTTAAATAATAAATAAAAAAATTGTATTCATACTGGTCGGTTATGAGTCGGGCTATAAATCCAGGCCCAAGCAGACCTCTAATTGAAAGCAAGACATTTCTCATAAAGATCTATGCACAACAGAGCAATCTTAAACATTGCCCCTCATATCTCGCTTTCAGCTTTATACAGAGTTGCATCAAAATGCATCAACTGTTTTTTGATGATAGACAGGAATGTTCATATTGGAGGTACTCCTGTACAAACATAGCGTGCCTTGGAAAGGTTCTTGTTTGTTAGGCCATGGTCTAACATAGCCGGTGACTATGAATGCATTTCCTTTTTGTTTTTTATGGTAAAATGTTTAGTTACAATTTAGTCTTAATTATAATGAATTAATTTAATGAATGTATCGTAACCTAATATACAACTACCGAGTCAGAGATTGAACCACAGGCATGGGGTTCTAGTCAGCAGCAGTCCTTCAATTCCTCATAAAGTATACACTTGTACAAACCAGATATGTGTATTCTTAAAAGACCAACAGAGGATGTGGTATAGCAAAAGTGTAAATGCAAGGCATGTTTTACTGTTTTGAATTAGTATGTCTATTAAAAATTAAAATGTGGGTGTGTGTGTGACAAGATTTTATCTACTTTTGTAGGCACAGTATATTCTAATAATTTAATACCTTTATAAGATAAATTTCATACAGTTTCCAGTTTGAATTATTTTAATGGTGTCATTGATAAAAGTTGACAGGAAAAAATATGTCTGAGCACAGCAAGGCTTGGTTTACTGTTTTGAATTGGTTTGTCTATTAAATTAATATTCTGCTGGCTGGGAGTTTGTGACAACATTTTGATTATAATGCAGTTAGAGCTAAACAGTCAACTCCTGAGTCGTTAGAAATAACTTTTCATGCTCTTTTTAGTTACACTATTGCTTTGCAAGTTTATAAATGTGTGTCTTTTTTGCTACTTAAGAGTTTATAGGCAGGGGTTCACATAAGTGGTAGGTAGGTACGCATGTGCACCAATAAAAAAAAAAAAAAAAAAGAAAAAAAGCAGACTTCTTGTGGCAAAGTGGTTGGTAAGGGGAACAGATGTCGCGGTGATGCGGTGCAGGAGTGATGAACAGACAACCGTGATTCAGTGAATAAGTGCTTTATTGCTCTTTTCCAGGTCTGGCGACCGTCAAAAATAATAAATCCCCGGCAATACACAACAATGTGTAAAGCACGGGGATAATGAAAACAAGGGCACAGTCCCGAACAAAAACAACGGTACGGTCACCAGTCCTGGGTGATCGAAAACGTGCAGGTGCTCAGTGCAGTGGTGCTCCGGATAGTGCTCTCCTTTCGACAGCTCCGGAGATGTGCGTTAACTGTCTATTAGTGCGACAAAGACAGACAATTACAGACAGACAGAAAATAACACACAGCACGTAAAACACTCTTCACAAATACTCTGAGAGCTCCTCTCTCAGTCCTTCTCTCCTAACGTTAACCCAAACGAAGGAGAAGATCAGCGTTACCCTGGCCCCTATATGTAATCCCGCATGATATCGAGATAAACTGTTTCAGCTGCCTCTCGTTTACCTTTCAAATCAATACGGTCTTACAACAGAGTCTCGCTCCTCTCCAGGCTGACCCACTTCCCTGACCCGGAAACGAACTGCCAGGCCAGCCCTTCCAGATACTTCTCCTCTCGTTCTTTAGCGCCCTCACAGGTCTGGAGGAAGATTCATCACCAGAACTCATCTTTCCGTCACACTTCTGGATAACAAAAATTGTTTTATACGATCCATTGCGATAAAAGCAAATTTTATATATATATATATATATATATATATATATATATATATATATATATATATATATATATATATATATATATAGGCAGCGAGGGTTCTCACGCTTGAAAGGTCAAGCATATTATCTGTCTGTGCCCCATAACCGCCTAACCTCACGATTTTCTATCGAGTCTCAGTGTCTCTGGGATCTGTCAACAGTCTGAGTAACTGAGCTTATTATTGCTGTCCAGACTCGAGTCGCATTTTTTGTGATTCGGACTCGAGTCACGGCCGCAAAAGACTCTGACTCGACCTTGTGTGACTCGGACTCGAACATTCCAGCTTTGTGAATTTGAGGTATATTCCTTTTCACGTTTATGGGTTCACAAAACTGGAAGTTTGAGAAGCCGGGTATTTTTACTTCCACCTTCTGTGTTTACTCGCATCGATAATGGCGGAGACGAAAAGTAAAAGCTTTTGTAGCATACCACAGTGTACAAATAGTAAACAAAAACAACCATATTTTGGATTTCATGATTTTCCAAGCAACTTAGAGCTTCGAAACAAGTGGGTGCAGGCAATCAAATTGCCTACTGCCAAACAGGCAGATGTCACTCATATGGCAGAATAACTTAATACCAGAAAAATAATGTATAATTTATGGTAAATGTACCTCTTTTTGACAATAGGAAAATACCCACGGGATTGCAATTGATTGCACCTGTACCAAAATCTGACAGTGCAATACGTGCGATCTGACAGCATACCACTTTCTGACATGTCATGTTTACCACATTCTGATGGTGTACCACTTTCTAACACTACACCGACTTTATAGTTCAGATTACAGATTTTATCAAAGTGAAAAACAACGCCCACAAACTTGAATTTAAACTTATCTATAAACTTCAGGTACATTCAAACAGTATTCCAATTCCAAAAGAAAAGAAAATTGTAACAGACAAGTTGAAAAAGGCATGCAAATAGAATAATCTAGAAAGAAAAATAAATCAAAATCATTTATTTTTGTATTTTTATTTTTTCTGCATTTTTCCTGAGGGATATCAGACAATGTCCATTAGGTAAACTGATCCCCCACTACTACCACTACTGTTTCACCCTTTGCGGTCCAACATTACAATTTTTCCTTTCCAGTCTGATGTCGGACCCTGTCATAAAGTACAGGTCTCTAGTCATTTTTCTTCAGAAAATACAGAGAAAACCTTTCAATGGCAGAATGAGACCTATAAGAGCTGAATGAAGCCGAAAAAAAGGGCGTATCCGATAGCCCCATTCACCACACAGATAACATGGACACAAACAGAGACAGCTGTTTCATCATCCAGCGCTCAAAGAAGATCAGACATTTGCAGAGTTCGAGATGTTATAGTAATAAAATAATGACTTGGATTGCATTATTGAGGAGTTTGGTGATAAAATGAGTGATCAGGAGAGGATTTATCAGTATAAAGAGGTAGGAGAAAAATACAGCGAACAAGGGGTGGGGCTTAGCTGGAGATGCAGTGCTGATGTTATTTTGTCATGCAATGCCTTTTTAAACCTGTTTTAAAAATGTCAACAGCGCATGTGAAAATTAATTGGACCTGACGCGTCTGATAAGTGCAGAATAAATGGACTGCAAAGGGTTCAAGGACTCGAGACTCGAAGTCAAGGACTCAAATGATAGTGACTTGGACTCGGACCCAAGGCTTGAGGACTCGACTACAAGTCTGTCGCTGACCATAGTTAAATACCAGTCCTCATATTTCACTTAAGACCGGAGGGTTCCAATTCACTAAAAAGTCCATCGCTTCTACCATTGGCAGCTTCAAGGTTTTATAAAAAAAAATAATAATTAAATTGAGAGCAGTAGGTGAAATCACTCCAGTTCATAACAATCATTTTCTTTTAATATACACTTGAAACAACCAATGATAGCAGGGATCTCGATTTAGCTTCCCCTTCTATAAATCCCACTGTGCCGTCAAGCTAACGTATTCAACACGTGAATGTTTAGTTACAATGTATTTTAGTTTAGAGCTGGAATTTGGTGGTATGCTATTGAAATAAACAGCGAATGTGTGATGTGTTAAAAATTGAAATAACCAGGAATCTGGATTCCTACTTAAGCATTTTAAACTATTGCTGTTGTCTCTCACTGTCATTAAGTCAACGTAATTTATTTTTTTTTTATTGATTTTTTTTTAAATCGATCCCGCCTAGTATCAGCCTCACACCTTTCTGCCCTGATACATATTCATATGTGTAAGATGAAAACTTTTGATCCTGAATCCAGTATCCTTGACAGAGTCTCATACAAAAAGAATTCAGACAGCTTCCTGACAAAATTCTGTCATGTAATTCAGGTCTTTAAGGAACATGATGGCCAGAGAAAGTGAAGTAAAACATGAATCAAATTAAAATTTATGGGGTACATGCAAATTAGATTAATTAAAAACAGTATTTACATTTTGCTTTCAAAGTAGTCTGGTCTCAGTATAGGCTGAGAATTTTTGGACCACTCAGCCTTAGCCTGTTGAATAAACCATGGTCTCATTGCTCTTTGAAAGTGTGATACTTTTGAAAATATTTGTGATGAACAAACACTATGCATTATTTGTAGCTTCTTGAGACACTGGGGAAAAGTATGAAAAATACCATTGGTATACAATTATAATAGCAGTTTAGTATGCCTGTGTTTACTATCATGCAGGGAGCTTAGCAGTATGAAATAATGCCATAACGGAATTCTGTAGATTGAATCTGTGGGTCTTATACTGCATGGCAGGAAGGTAAGAGCTACCATACAAACAAGGTCAAATAGCAAAATAATTCCCAGTAATCAGGTTTCTATTTATTTCAATTAGAAATTGGAACAAAGTGGCTTATTTGTTATTGTAAACATTTATATCTATAAATGTTTACAATAAATGGTTAGCTTTCCTTCTGTTTTGCTGTTTTAAAGCTAGAATTTCTATTTGAAAGTTCTGCCGTCAGCTACTTAAACAATCGAACCTGAAGAAAGCTTTATCGTCTGAAAAGGTCTGTCTCTTGTCACAAAATGGCCGAACATAACAAAGGAAGACCGCACCAGACAACAAAGCTCTCTTATGAGGGTTCTATTACTATTAAAAAACGGAAAACAAAGATTTTCTTTCAACACACAGAAAAAAGGTAAAATACAATACAGAATACTTCGGTATTTTCGGGTGGTTTGATTTGGAACTGTGATAAACACAGGATTTAAGCCCCTGTATTGACCAGTCACGTTAAAGGAAATCGATCCATTTTCTAATACATGGTGGTACCCTGGAATGCATCTTCCTGATTGGAGATCTATACTTGGTTGATGTTTACCAGTCAAAAAATAATTGTGCAGTTATACCACATTTTAGAAATTATTTTTTGTGTGATAGATTTTAAAGCAGATGCCCTTCAAATGCTCTCATCAATGCCAAAGTCTTTATCTGGTGCATATACATCTGAAAACTTGCATTGCAAATGTTCAATCACGTAATTTACAGGGTGATTAGAAAGTAAGTTTACCACCTCAACACACAACATCACTGATGTGGTAAACTTACTTACTATCTTCCACAGTTTCGGGTATGGATGTGTATCGCTGTTATGTGCATATTATCTGTGAAGTGTAGGTTACTTCATCAGCAGAATAAATCAGTCGTTTTGACATCAAAGAAATAACTAGTAAGTGTCCATTTTTTACTTGCGAAATGCAGCCTCATAGATGTGCTTTTCAAGCACATTTCTTAGGGAATGCTGCCATATGCCAGCCAAAAACAAAACTGCAGACGACAGTAGCATATATTTTGCCAATTGATGTTAGTGTAGCATGTCGAAAAGATGCGATAAACTTTGCAGGTGCACCTACAACCCACCTGTATGCTATTCTCACTGGAGTGACAAATTTGGACTCGCTTGTGCTCCATGTGGAAATCGCAGCAGAAGCAGCTAGTAGTTAAAGAAGACTAGATGTAAAGCACGGTAATGCACAGTGAATCCCTGGGAGTTATGGTTAACCCTGAGAGTGTGCAGAGGACTCCTGAGTACTCGTACTCGGATCTTACTCTGGTGTAACAGGAGAGATTACAGGGCAGGGGCTCAACACAGCAGAACATGTATTTCTGTCACTGATATTCAGGCACTTTAGTGGAGGCTTAAATTGTCAAACTTGGTACTAACATTTTTAGGCATAGGTTCTTGAGAATATTGGGGTGGCTGTCTGTCCTTACATCCTCCCATCTGTACGGCACACTTACTTACTTACAATTATTATTTTATACTCTTCTGTACATACTGTTGATATGTGTCATGGTCATCAAGTGTATCATACTGATAGCTCTCATGTTTAATTTATAGCATGGTGAGGGATGTATCTTATATATGTGGCATGTTATAAAGGAATTGGATATTTGATACTTGTGTGATCCAAGTACTTGGCACACACATATAATACATTGTATATCAAAGTTAACACCTGGAACATCTATATGTATAGCAGGTATATGCATTGTTTTAGTGTTTGCCAATCCTAATAAATCTGAGAGAGCAGCATCCTAATTTGAAAATCTATTTCAAATTACACATTTACTATCACTAATAGCAAGTCAGCACATTGTCTCAGTGTTCAGAGTTTATTAAGGTAGAGGTTATATACTAGTGTAGATTTGCCAGAGGACACATTTGTTCCAGGAAAAAACATTTGTGACATTGTAATCACATAACAAGAAGAACCCAGTTGACCTACACCAACCGAAAAGATTTGAGCCAAAACAAAAAACACTTTGTAAAACGTGCCTTGTGGATTCGATGCAAAACTTGTTTTTTTAAACTAATAAATCAGTGACTTATCATATAGAAATAGAACTACGAGGTTCTAGGAGTTACCTACTGTAAAATTACCATATTAAACTTTATGTAGTCTGACTCATTGGGTTGAGGGCTTAATATACAGGACCACCAGCACTGAAGTGATTACAAGCTTAGTCAAACCTGTCCAGTGATTGAACCCAGAAGCCTCTCAATTGGAAGGTAGTTTTTACTCCATCATTTGGTCAGTTGCTGATGTTTTATTATCCACAGCTTATTAAAAGCCTCGGCCTAGTAAAGAAGGGATCTGTCAAGAAATTGGCAAATTATTTTTCAAATAATGCTTTTTAGCTGACAAATGCTTGACAAAAGCATGAGTAGTCAGGTAACGACTCAACCAAGATGATGGAATCAGCAATGAGACTAAAGGCATTTATGTGCTGTGAGCATTGACAGAGTAATTGTGGCAGGGTGTGGGTATTCACTGACATGGGAGACAGAAAGATGTAATTGGAAACACCGCACAGGTGCCCAGTTTTATTTCGATCCTTTTTAAATTCTGATTTTAGCCCGCAGAGGGCGCTGTTGTCCGTGGCGTGAGTACTGGCAACGGTAAACAAGTCCACAGTCGTACCAATCCAAGTACACTGCAGGTACTCTGTAAATAATAATCATAAAAGGACAAAAGGCAAAAGAAAAAGGGAAAATAAAACACAGTACTAAAACTACAAAATAAAGGTGCTGCACTCTGCAGCGTTTACCCCAACTGTTGTTACCCGCATGGCCCGGGTCTCCCTACACAATTATCAGGGTCTGCCCAAGTTCTTTCCCCGCTGCAAAAATAATCTCTTCCTTCTTTTTCTTTTTATATTGTGTTTAAAAATGCTTGGTTCACCTGTAGCGCTTCTACTGGCTCGTATTCATCTAGAGGGGGCAGCCTGAGGGAACACCGAGCGGAATCAGCAATCCCACAAGGCCTGCCTCTCAGAGAGAGGGAAAGCCACACACCCTTTTCCCCACCTCTCCGTGTCACTGCCATGCCTGACAGGCGGATCGATGAGACTGCTGCCCCCTACCTGCAGTACCACGCATGCGCCAGACAGTCAGTACAGGTCTCCTCTGTTACAGTGATTGAAACACAACTTGCAATGGAAAAGCATCTCGCTTAGTCATTTAGAGTTCTGTTACAGGAGTCACGAACAAGAGGAAATGTATTATGGTGTCCTTTTCTAACTGGGTGCTTCCAATAGCTCTGCACATTGAAGTCTGGTTGAATATAAATCCTGTATCTGTTGTTGAATTATTGCTAAGACTTAATGAAACTAGCCCGAAAGTGATCTATTATAGAAGTCAGTATGACTCACCAAACCATCTTAGAGATTGAGGCAGGTTTGTTTACATTAAAGGAGGTGGGATGGAGCATAAATGTATGACTGGATAGAAACAGAACATAACACCTGTTGGGCTAGATTCTCATATCTCTGTACTCCAAATCGTCATTAATACTATTTCAAAAAGGAAAGACACCAAGCACTAAATAAACAAAGAATTGATCTTGTGACTTGCACCCCCGAACTTTGACCGAGAGAAGGGAGCAATCTCAATAATATTTAATTAGATAATTAATTTATCAATTAAGTAGGTTTAACAAGGTTTAACAGGTTTAACAACTACACCAATTTGAAGCAGGTTATTTCTCGATCAAGGAGCAAGTGTGATAATGTGGAGAAAAGGAGTGTAAAAACTTGTAAGTAACAATTTTATTTTGACCAATTAAGAGTAAAAACCGTTAAGCACAGACACATATATGGCTTGAAAAAATAGCCACCTCTGTTTGGTTAAACAGCATCACAAGACCATACATATATATAGCGTATACCATGGCTTGCATACTAATGAGCCACTTCACACTAAATTAGTACGCACCACTACATTCTAAATTCCATGACAAACTGCCATTTTATTTGTTATTAGTTACAAAACCACTGCCAAAATGAGTGGCATTTCACTTATTTAACGCTGAGCTGGACTAAACACACATTTTAACATTAGAAGTTTTAACATCTCTGCTAACAGCAAGTTTAAAATGAGCAGTAATGTATTCATGTCAGTCAGGAAAACTTAAAAAAGCAGGTAACAAGGCCAGACACGACCCCCCGAATTACCAGCCTGGATTTTAAACATCTGTGGGAAACTGAGGTAATGTCCCGGACACCGCGGTCGGATTGGTATGTAAAGTCTGGTTCGATCGTCAACTTAATCTGGCACGACTTGGACGCGAGGGTGTCTGACAAATAACAAAAACATATTTTGAGATCCAAAAGAATGAAAACGTACTAGAATATGTGTAAAGTTTATAGTAAATGCTTGCTTGTAATGAGTTAACAAACTCACTTGAAGATCCAACTTCAGTCTCAAGCGTAGCTACTCTCCTTACTTCCTTAGTGTCATTTGAAACTCCACTTATCAGTTTGTGCTCAGTCCTCTACCTTCTAGTGAGAAGGCACTTTCGATGTAGAAA
This sequence comes from Polyodon spathula, assembly GCF_017654505.1. Classification (NCBI taxonomy): domain Eukaryota; kingdom Metazoa; phylum Chordata; class Actinopteri; order Acipenseriformes; family Polyodontidae; genus Polyodon; species Polyodon spathula. Next base: position 35,209,640 of record NC_054534.1, read on the forward strand.
TTCACAGTAAACGAACATGTGCAATTTTTTTTTAATAAGCGAACAATGAATTAAATAAAATTCAGGACTATATTACACTGCGGATGTATACACAATAAAAGTTTCTGGTTTTGTCTTAATTTAAAATGTGTTTTAAAATTTTTATTCCCACAAATGACAAGTAGCTGTGTTATAAGCAATATAAACCACTTCAGTATGTGCGGTTCCGATGATATATACCACTTCTGGGGTGGTTAAAGGCCCCCAGCTGACGCCTCGGGCCTTATCACCACCCCAGGCGTGGTGTATATCATGGGAACCACACGGCCCATCGTGGTTTATGCCTTACATATAGTAAATCGATAAGTCATTACTTCAGTAAAATAATCCAAATAGAGCAGCACCCTATCGTTAAAAGGGCAGTATGCATTGAACACTTTTAGTCCAGTATGTTAATTGGAAGTCACAAAATCCCAATATAAATAACAAAGACTTCAAGTAGAGTAACAGTTTAAACGTACATCACTATAGTAGTATGTAGCAGCAATTAATAAACTATAGAAAGTCAGAATACCTTGTATCAAAAGATTATTATGCTCCTAATAATCATACAGGAATCCAACGTGAACACGTGTGGGTACTTTTTAGTAGTAAAATACACATCTTGTTATTACAGATTACTTTTAAACTGCTTGTATTCAGACTGGCCCATAGAAAAAGTTTTAAAAGCAAAACCCTTACTTTTGTCATAGTCAACCTAAATACCTTCCGCAGTCTGAGAGCACGGGGGATACTGTTGCCAAACCACATATACAGAGCGGGAAAGTCTATTTACTAGAAATCGACTTCCCAACCATGCACTTCCAGCCAATTCTCAGCGCAATGAGTATATTCAAGAAAATCAAACAAAGCCTGTTTTACCCAAATGGCAGTTCCCAAAAACCTGTACTCTCAGCTCACAATTTCAGAAACAGGTTTAATTAAAATGGGCACCTTTTATACACCTGTGCTAATTGGGAGACACAGCTGCACAGTCTTTGACCCACACTGGGCTGCATGCCAATATAAATAAATAAATCTTAACACTATACACAAAAGTGAACTTCACACCACAAACATCAAGTAATAAATAATTCAAACCAAAAAATAATCCAATAAAACAAAAAACACACAATATAATAATAATACACTCCTTAAAACTGTGCTAAATTATTTCTTATTCATTTTGTAATAGGTGTTTTCTCCCTTTAGAAAATAAATGTGCAAATAAACTATTTGGATTAAAGATCTTTGAGAATATGTGGCTATATTATAGCCTAAAACCTGTCTGGTCAAGTGCCACCTGGCACCATTATTACAATAAATATATTTTATTAATTAGGTATAATAATAATAATAATAATAATAATAATAATAATAATAATAATAATAATAATAATACAATGTGGTGTATATTTGTGTTATTGGCAGAACCACAGTATTCTATAAGGGTTGTGACAGTGTGTACATCAGAAAAAGAGTATTGCCAAAAATACTGATCATGCAGGAACAAACAGAACAGTCATTTTTCAGCAGTAATCAAAAACAAACTGCACAACATAGGTTTTACAAAATAAAATGCATTCTAGTCTGGCTTTAAAGCCAAAATAAATAATGACTTCTGTGCTCAAGAGAGTTGACTAATCAAACTAACCCAACTGTGCTGCTTATTTAGCTTCTTGGAGAGCAGCCACAGAGGACACTTAAGCATCACTCACTGTACATCATGGAAAAACAGGTCTCCGGTCTACAGCATGTTGATTACCAGTTTGCTGAAAAAAGAGAGATTATGTAAGGAGCTCTAAACTAGACATATGGCTGTCTCATGACGAAACCAACTAGCTGGAAGGACTTCCTATTTAAACAGACAGCAAAAAACTGAGAAGGCCACACTGTCAACTCCCCAGTAATGTTGTTGAAGCTGACACCCTGGGATCCTTCAAGAAGCTGCTTGATGAGATTTTGGGATCAATAAGCTACTAACAACCAAACGAGCAAGATGGGCCGAATGGCCTCCTCGCGTTTGTAAACTTTCTTATGTTCTTATGTTCTTATGTTCTTATGTTCTAAAATGGCATATAGAAAACTAGGGAATTATGAGTAACAAATACAGTACAATATATTACATTACATATATCTTTAGGTATTCCAAATCAATTTGAGTAAGGATAAGGTATGTATCCCATATAGGATGTGCACATAGGCCATGAACATAAACTGTTCATACTGTAAACAACATAAACTGTATTAGAATGCAATAGAATGCTGTGCAGTACAGACTACTTTCTTTTGTCAGAGCATTGCCGAATATATGAATTTCAGACTGGTATACCCCCCCCCCCCCCCCCCCCCCCCCCCCCCTAAATGGTTTTGTAAGTGTAAGTGCTGCATCTTTTCTTACAGTATGGAACTGAACAATGGTACTATGATAAAGTATTGGATTTTGGATGTAATGCTTCAATATTTATAACAAGCCAGAATAATGTATTACACTTTAATATTAAGTAGTTTTAAATTGCCAACACAGCATATTATGTTGCTGTATTCAAATGTCCAAGAACAAAATAATCCATTATGCTTTGCCGTATCATATAGTTTTTTCATAGCCTTCAATTTAGTTGACGAGTGACGTTTCTCACCGACTTCTTACAAAGCATAAGCACTTACAATAAAAGTGCAAATATTTTATACATGTAGTTTCCTAACATTAGTATTCATGTGCATATGTGAAAATCTCATCCACAACTTCAAAACGCTCACTCAGAAGGTAAAGCTTTTAACAAAGGCACTAGCCGAAATGTTTGCTTACATGTGTTAAAATAGCATGTCCAGACATGCTATTGTTTAAAAACATTAACTAGCACATACATTAGACACTAATGGCCCATTTGTCAATTTATTAAACCAGCTATTGGTAATGCATCTTTTATACAAACATTCATGATACTTCAACATTACCTATACTGCTTTTAAAAACAAAGCTGATGTGATGGATTGTGCTTTTAAAAAAAAACTACTGAAGGGGATGAAAAACACATTAAATGCACTCTCACTGTATATGTCAGTTAGGAGTGGAGTATCTCTAAATTACATTGAATGTAGTTTATTTTTCCCCCTGGATTCCATAAAAAAAAAAAAAATAAAGACAAACATAACAGTTCTCGTTCTCCATCGCCATCTCCATCTCCCCAAAGCCCAAAGAAGAACAAAGAAAATGGCTTTTCAGACTATTTTTAAAGGTAGCTAAGCAGGGTTAATTGATTGCCACTTGTTCAATTCTCCCTGGCCACCTGCTGCACATTCCTTTTAATTAGGCAAGCAGGTAGGTTTAACCTCCCAGCCCTGCCATCCAATTAAACAAATTAAACACATCATTATTTACAACACAACACAAAACCATATTTTATTTAGAAACCCCAAAGTAAACCATACTATTAACAGGGGCAGGTTTCAACCCTGTCACAATCATTAACTGTAAATAAAATTGTTTAAAATGTATTTGCGTATGTATTTATTTAACCAGGAAATGTACCCATTGAGACCGTCACCAAAATGTACTCGGGGCAAATACAACCAGCACAATAAAACATGCGGTTCAAGCTTGATCAGCAGCATGGAGATCAGAAAACCGAAAAGAGGTTATTTTTAAATGCAATTATGGACTGAAATTAGAGGTGCACCGATAACACCGTGTAACAAATTATTTATTATTTTTTTGTTCCTGGGTAGTAAGTGTTATTTCCTAATTGCTTATGCCTCAAAAGTATAGAAAATGGCTATTATTCCCCACAAACTTTGCGTTTGTGACCAGGACAGTGATATTTCAAAATATTACTATTTCCAATGGGAAAACGGGCAAATGTGTGTCTTTTCGTTCACATAAAGTCAGAAAAAAACAACATATGAATCCAAATTAACATGTATTTATACTAAAGTAATACAAAAATGACTACAAAAGATTTAGAAGTGAATAGTTTTTCGAGATTTACGATTATACTGTATTAGCCATTTTCTATACTTTTGAGGCATAAGAAATTAGGAAATAACACTTACTACCCAGGAACAAAAATTATGTTACATAGTGTAATCGGTAGCAGATTGGCATGGTACCGATATAAGGAAAAAAAAAACACAATCGGCTATTGGAAGTTTTGGTTATTCTGATAAGTTTGTTGGGGATCGCCGATGGACTGCAATCTTCAAGTCTCGCCATACATTTTAGATTGGATTCAAGTCAAGACTTTGACTGGGCCATTCATGAACATTAATTACCTTCTTGTTCAACCACTCCAGTGTAGCTTTGGTTTTGTGCTTCGGGTCATTTTCCTGCTGAAATGTGAATTTCCTTCCCAGCTTCAGAGACTGGCTGACTTGGTTTTCCTCAAGAATTTGCCTGTACTTTGCACCATCCATTATCCCCTCTATCCTGACAAGCTTCCCAGTCCCTGCTGAAGAGAAGCATCCCCATAACATAATGCTGCCACCACCATGCTTAACAGTTGAGATAGTTTTGACTGGGTGATGGGCTGGGCTTGCGCCAGATGTAACGCTTGGAATTTACACTGAAAAGTTACATTTTTGTTTCGTCTGACCACAAAACCTTTTTCCACATGTCTGCAGTATCATCTACATGTTTAATGGCTTCTTTCTTGTTACCCATCCATACAGGCCAGCTTTGTGTAGGGACTGGCTTACTGTTGATGTGTGAACACTGACTCCCATCTCAGACACAGAACTTTGCAGATCTCTCAAGGTCATTGTTGGCTTCAGATTGACATCCCAAACTAGTTTCCTACTTTCCTGACTGCTCAGTTTGGAAGGGTGACCTGATCTGGGTAGTGTCTAGGTTGTATGATGCATCTTCCACTTCTTAATAATGGACTTCACTGTGCTGGAGAGGGATAGTCAGCGCCTTTGAAAATATGTTGTACCCTTGTCCTGCTCTTTGCCTCTCTACCACTTTATCCATGACTTGTTTCGAAAGCTCCTTGGTCTTCATGGTTGCTTTATTGGATCACTATGTGAGTTCCAGCTTGAAAGTCTTTAGTCTGAGGGAAATTATTTACAAGTTAAACCACTGTAAATACAGTATAATCGTAAATCTCGAAAAACTACTCACTTCTAAATCTTTTGTAGCCATTTTTGTATTACTTTAGTATAAATACATGTTAATTTGGATTCATATGTTGTTTTTTTCTGACTTTATGTGAACGAAAAGACACACATTTGCCCGTTTTCCCATTGGAAATAGTGATATTTTGAAATATCACTGTCCTGGTCACAAAAGCAAAGTTTGTGGGGAATAATAGCCATTTTCTATACTTTTGAGGCATAAGCAATTAGGAAATAACACTTACTACCCAGGACAAAAAAAAAAACTGATTAAAACTAAATTCTAATGATAATGCTGCTGTGTACTTTTGCATAAGACTATGTCAAGCCTAGATTAAAGCATATTAGAGCACAATATTGTATGAGGTCTGTTAATTGGTTGATTTACCGTTAAGAAACTGTAGCAGTGGCCAGTGAGGTGGATGAGTTTGTGCAGTGAGAATGCATGCCACTATTAAAGTATCACTGAAAAAAAAAAAAAGCACTATAAATCTGAAGATTGTTTTCCATTAGGTTAGCCAACAATAACACTGTGGGTATGTGTACCGTGGTTCACAGCCATTCCATCCTTTGAAAGTTGCTTGATTTCTAAAGGCTCATCATTTGTCTTAAACTGAGGTAATACATTAAATTACTGAGCAAAATAGATACAAGTCCAGATAAGCTGCCTGGAATCCACATCAGTGCATGGGAAGTTGCCATCATGCTGTGCCTACTTTTGTGGAAGATGGATATGCACTGCAAGAGTTTCTGCTTGTTTAGGTTCACTGCAGTGTATCTGTGGTTAACTTTACATTTCTCAGCATAAACCTTTTGGAGGTGGTATCAGTTCAGACAGTGTGCATCAACTGAAATAAAGCCTTTCCCATCAATATATAGCAACAGCTAACCCTTCTCTAAAGAGTCGTTGCGGATCAGCATGTTCTCCAACTGCGAAGTTAGAACACGGTTTAGCTTCATAGTCTAAATGCCAAGAAACGTATCCCCTTAGATTGGGGATGAACTAACTTGTGAGCATTTTTTGGGGGGGGGGGGGGGGGGGGGGGGGGGGGGGGGGTCGAGATGACACCAGTTTGGCAAGGCAGTTTTCTAAATGAAACTCAAGTTATTGATGTTTGATGTATTGAAATCAATATGCAGTAAGGTATTTTATTGAATTTACAAAAGTTCAAGATTATGGAATTATTATAAAAAACATAGGATGCCAGATACCAACAAGTGCAATTTAGATTGAGATGTAAATGTCTCAAGTGCTCTTGGGCCTTTTCTCATAGGGTTTGTTTTTTTAATTTTAGTTCATTTGGAAACAAGCTATGAAAAAACTAATTGTTTCTTTTTTTCTTCTGAAAGAAAAATTTTTCTGAACAGATTTTTGTTTTCAATATAAACTTTCCAAAAAGCAGTGGTTTGTTTTCTGTTAGTGTGGTTCAGGAGGTTGGAGCTAGGGATCCCCCACCGTTCTGTTCCATCAATATTTGCCAATCTCTCTATTTGAACCCCAAGTCATGCCCTTATTCTCTGTCTTGCGTTTTTAGTTTTTCGTGTTGCTACACACCTGACAAACACCTCTGACCAAACTGTCTTCAATCCCCGCTGATCCCGTAGTGCCTGCAGACTCTACGCACCTGCCACACTTTTCTTTCTCTTTGGGATCTGAATTCTACAATGCTGAATTTGAATTCCCAAATTGTGACCAAGTTTGTCCTACTGAACATCCTAGAACTCAAAGAATCCTTTTCAGCTGTTCAGCAAACCAGGCTTTGCAATGGACCCCCCTCCCCACCCTGCCCCGCCCCGTCCACTCCCGATTCTGCTCTTTCTACTTAGGTTGCTAGCCTGCCGTGCTACCCGATACTTGTTCCTCCCGATTGCTTCTTTGACCTGTCATGATATCAAGCATCTCATTTCTTTAATAAGCAGCTTCTAGATGTTTCTTTAGTCTGACCACCAGGACGTGCTCGATAACAGGATTCTCGCTTGGATCCAGCTACCCCACCCACCCAGATCACCACTCCAACCATGCTTGTTGCTTCCGCTGCGTCCGTCCCTGCTGATAAGCTGTCAATCATCACTCTCACTTTGGTTTCCCATGATGTGACTCAGAAGCCTGAAATTGCAAGCATGAATAGTAAAACAACTCCTTCAAAAGCCGTTTCCTGAGCTGTAAACGCAAATTATATATTTTGGAAAAACTGTTTCCATTGTTTTAGGACATGGATATGTAGACATAGATACATGTCCATGTTAAGGCATTGTGACATATAATTATGGCTGTATAACCTTTTTCATGGTAAAGAAAAATAAGAATTTCAAGATTTTTTATGATTAAACATAACAACAATAATGTATTTCTTCCATATAGATGTAGCAGCCAAAGTCAATGTCAACAGGACTGCCACTGCAGTGTTCATTCCTCTCCATGAAATATCTTTGCGCAACAGAGTGGGGGCCATCTCTTGGACCACCAGAGGTTTCCTCTATTTCTTTTCTTTGCACTGGTGGCGCAGTTACGGGGAGCTGGAGGTCGTCTTTTGGGGGTAAGTGAAGCTCACCAGCTTACCAACCTTAGAGGCCCAGACTCGCTGGCCTCGTCCTCTGCCACGAAGGTTCTGCCCAAGCCAGAGGGACCCCTGGCCAAATCTATCCTCTTTCATTTTCCCATTCTCTCACTAGGTTTCCGCTGGGGGAAGCATTGGTTGCTTCTCAGCCATGGAGGCCGATCGGTTCAGTCTCAGCTCCGTGAGGGCAGCTGTCCATGAGCCAAGGGGAAAACCATGTACTCACAAAGCAATCTCTAAGTCACAAAGCACTTATCTCTTACTATCAATTCCTGAGGTTCTCCTCATGCAGCCCTTGCTCCTGTCTTTGGAACTGACAAACTAGTTTCTTGTTACTTATACTTTAGGTTGACTTTTATAAAATTGAAGTATGCATATAAAAGTGATACATTTGATATTCTGCACGTCCTGTAACAAGACAACATCATACAAATTTTCCCAGCACATTTAAAAAGAAAGTGCAATCCTACAATTTTAAGTACTGTGAACATATTATCTAGAGAAGTTAAGTATGCTGAAGATCTGTATTCACAGACATTTGTATTCTCAATGCTACATTGCATAATGTATTTCTTCTCCTGCTAGGGTCAGTCAATGGCATTATTTAGGAGACCAGATATTAATCTTGAGGTTTTGTGATGCAGAGTACTTACAATACATTGGATACTATTCACAAATGATTTATTAATCATTTTTAAGCCTCACCTTCATAATGCCAGATAAATGTTACTGTGATGCATGACACAGTTTCATTCCCTTCCACAATGCAGTACATGACAATAACCCTGTTTTAAACCAAGCACAGAGATTCTTTGGTTGACAATATTCCTGGTTTAAAAAATGAAACCCAGAGATATTGAGACCAGGAAGAGGAGGCTTGTTTTTCAATTAGTGGCAACAGTAGAGATAATATATACATTATAATAGAAGCAATCCTCACACATATACAGTATGTGTATCTGCAGTGGATTTTGTGTGGAAGAAGACTTGCAGGGGTTTTCGTATTATTTTACCAACACTATTTGCATCTCTTGCTTACATCTCCATTGTGGAAGGTGGAGGTGGCTTACATTGATTGAAAATGAGCTATCAACAGATGCAGTCCTCTGCAGGGTACATATAGAGGCAACATAAAGTGAAACTGCACTGCTTACCTTTTAATTTTAACATGTATTCCTTGTCTGATGTTAAAATACTACTACTACTACTATACTACTACTACTACTACTACTATAATAATAATAATAATAATAATAATAATAATAATAATAATAATAATAATAATAATTTCCTTGCTACTTTAATGCATATACAGCAGAAGTCATGTTGTGCAATGACATATTTTCCTTTTTGCTCAGTTTACTCAGGAAATATTGATTGATGAGACGTGCCCTCAATTCTCTTCCTTGTTGGCATGGCCACCCTGCAGAGGCTCTATGGATCGGGGTGACAGTGCTATGTGACTACAATCAAATGCAAACGTCCTGCAAACGTCCTGTAAACCTGTCCTCTGTGTGGGAAATTTAATATAATTCTCTGTGAGCTTTAGCAGGGCTTTTTTTGTTGTTGTAATTTGCAGTTTATTAAATAGGTTGCAGTTAGAGGGTATATCAGCATTACATGAAAAATAAAACATAAACTATCCCACCTTGCTGTTCTGAATGTATTTTGTCATTGTATAATAATCTGTAATGGCCCAAACATTTGCATAATGCCGCATTGCCATTGTCCTCAATCATTCTTTTGGAGCATCCAGATTTTTCTTATTCTTACTGTGATTGGCTGCAAAGACAACAAGGCTAGCCAGAGACTGGATAATGTTTGTTGGGTTGTTTTTTCCTGTGTACTGTCAGTGGTAGCCTTGGTGTGTCCCTTTTGTCCTATAAATCATTAGAACTCTTCCATGGCAAGTCTCAGTTGATAGGGTGAGCGGTTCTTTAATGGACCCAGATTCAGTTACAATTAGCCCACTGACGATGTGCAAGACAAAAAGGTTGGAAACCAAGTGGTATGAAAAATATTGAATTCTTGCCCACCCCTGTATTCAGGGCCAGGTGTGCCTCCTAAAATTACCCTTGGTGAACAACATGAAATATATCAAGGAAACAGTTATAGATCCACCAAACGTTGTTCAGGGTACAGAGCTGACTCTGAGCAGAGCAGTTGAAAGCAATCCTTCTCTAATGTGTGGATGTAACAAGTGCAGAGGTGGATTACCAATGACCAGGTCCTTGCCCAGCCTGTAATCACTTTGTCAGACACTGTCGAATTCTGTTTGGATGTAACAGTCCTGAAAGATGTCATTTTCACACTTGAATGTGGACCCATGAGATGTAAAACTAGAATGCGAGGAAGGTGTTCCTACCAAACGTGTACAAGTGTCTTGCAGGTATCAAGTGAAGACCCTGGTTGCCCACACCTGTGATGTAAAGCATTGGATGAAAAGGCCTATCGTGATATTCACAGAACTGGTCCGAGCTGAGCCTGCTGCAGAATTCGAATCCTGCTGGGAACGTGCTAATCTGTTAGAAATTAATTAGATGCTTTAAACAAACATGTATTGATTGAAATAATGATATACTCTTTGTCAATAATGATATTAATAATGTCTGCAACAATTAACAATGGATAATAGCAAAGCATATGACATGGTTTACTTAGATTTCCAGAAAACTTTAGACAAAGTCCCTCTTAAAAGATTAATTCTCAAACTGAACGCAGTAGGGATTCAAGGAAATAAGAACATAAGAACATAAGAAAGTTTACAAACGAGAGGAGGTCATTCGGCCCATCTTGCTCGTTTGGTTGTTAGTAGCTTATTGATCCCAGAATCTCATCAAGCAGCTTCTTGAAGGATCTCAGGGTGTCAGCTTCAACAACATTACTGGGGAGTTGATTCCAGACCCTCACAATTCTCTGTGTAAAAAAGTGCCTCCTATTTTCTGTTCTGAATGCCCCTTTGTTTAATCTCCATTTGTGACCCCTGGTCCTTGTTTCTTTTTTCAGGTCGAAAAAGTCCCTTGGGTCGACATTGTCAATACCTTTTAGAATTTTGAATGCTTGAATTAGGTCGCCGTGTAGTCTTCTTTGTTCAAGACTGAACAGATTAAATTCTTTTAGCCTGTCTGCATATGACATGCCTTTTAAGCCCGGAATAATTCTGGTGCTCTTCTTTGCACTCTTTCTAGAGCAGCAATATATTTTTTATAGCGAGGTGACCAGAACTGAACACAATATTCAAGATGAGGTCTTACTAGTGCATTGTACAGTTTTAACATTACTTCCCTTGATTTAAATTCAACACTTTTCACAATGTATCCAAGCATCTTGTTAGCCTTTTTTATAGCTTCCCCACATTGTCACATTTCTGAGTCAACAAAAACTCCTAGGTCTTTTTCATAGATTCCTTCTCCAATTTCAGTATCTCCCATATGATATTTATAATGTACATTTTTATTTCCTGCGTGCAGTACCTTACACTTTTCTCTATTAAATGTCATTTGCCATGTATCTGCCCAGTTCTGAATTTTGTCTAGATCATTTTGAATGACCTTTGCTGCTGCAACAGTGTTTGCCACTCCTCCTACTTTTGTGTCGTCTGCAAATTTAACAAGTTTGCTTACTATACCAGAATCTAAATCATTAATGTAGATTAGGAATAGCAGAGGAACTAATACCGATCCCTGTGGTACACCACTGGTTACCACACTCCATTCTGAGGTTTTTGCTCTAATCAGTACTTTCTGTTTTCTACATGTTAACCACTCCCTAATCCATGTACATGTGTTTCCTTGCATCCCTACTGCGTTCAGTTTGAGAATTAATCTTTTGTGCGGGACTTTGTCAAAAGCTTTCTGGAAATCTAAATAAACCATGTCATATGCTTTGCAATTATCCATTATTGATATTGCATCCTCAAAAAAATCAAGCAAGTTAGTTAGACACGATCTCCCTTTCCTAAAACCATGTTGACTGTCTCCCAGGACCCTGTTACCATATAGGTAATTTTCCATTTTGGATCTTATTATAGTTTCCATAAGTTTGCATATAACAGAAGTCAGGCTTACTGTTCTGTAGTTACCTGGTTCAGCTTTGTTTCCCTTTTTGTGGATCGGTATTATGTTTGCAATTTTCCAGTCTGTCGGTACCACCCCTGTGTCAAGAGACAGCTACATGATCTTGGTTAGTGGTTTGTAAATATAATATAAATAAAATGTTTTTATATAACTCCAATTAGTTTTAAAGAGTTGACTGGATCCTTCTAGAATATATCATTAACTCAAAAGATAAGAAATATCAAGGCAGATTGATGATCAGATTTAATTGAGACTCCTGATGTATTCGATGGATGGAAAATCCTATATAAGCCCAGAGCAAGTTCCCATTCAAAACCACTGTATTTGATCTTGCAAGCTGACATGGTCCATTCTCTGAGAGCCTCTGAAAAACTGATTGCTGTTTGGTTGAAGTCAGAAGTCTCTGCCCTTTGAAGACAGTTCTTTTTCATATAACCTACACTACACTTCCATATACTGGAAGGTAAGCATATATTTGAATTTATATCTTGTTTATATCGGCTGCATTACTAAGGTATAGAAATTATGTTTTAGTTTTAAGAGAGTGGTATATTGAATATTTTAGAATGTAGCTGTGTGCACTCTAACTGTAGAAAGGACCTTTTCATGAGCAAATGTTACAATTTTGGTGCCAATCAACATTGCGGTTTCAGACAAGAAGATCTTCGAATATTTTGCACAAATCCAATGTGGTGAGCAAAGCAACCGTCCAATTGATTTTGTTTCAACGTATTTTTTTTTTTTAAAGGCCATTTGTGCTCTATCTGCTGACATTGTCAGATCTCCATCTTAAGTCGTTTTTGTCGACAAGAATTTTGAAAATTGTCCAGTATTTTCACGAGAGCTAATCTTGTGGCCAAACTGAACTTTTTCAACTGGGGGACGCCAGTCTGGTTGTCCACACATAGGCATCTACTTACGTATGCGTTTTCATGACTCTGCAATGTGGTTTGTGCGGAATAATAATAAAAACAACAACAACAATAGGCTTCCCTAGCCTTAGGTTTGGAAACCTATTAATAATAATAATAATAATAATAATAATAATAATAATAATACTAATAACAACAATTAAATCCACTAAAAGACAGCCCTGTAGATATCAGAACACAGGCATGTACAAGCAAATGAAATATCTTCATAGACTTATATATACTACATATATGCCCAGAATATCAATAATAATAATAATAACAGGCAACAATAATGATCTTATAGACATACATCAAAATAATCATATTAGTTGCATCTGAAATCAAATATATACTTGAACTATAAATGTATTATATCTATCAACCAACTTACTGATGTAATCAGAAACAGGCGTTTTCTGCCCAGGCTTGTCAAAACAAGAACAAAACAAAAGAAGGCCTATCAGTGCACTAAGGGTAATGTACTATAAGTTACTGTTGCAGGCCTCGATCGTGGCTGGTGTGCGGTGTGGCTGGAAAATGCCCCTTCAGCTTATTTGTCCCTTTGAAAGCCTTATTATAAATACAGTAACAATCCTATCTAGGCTAACTAACTTTGTGTTATATGTTGTGTGTTGTGTGTTAATATTAGTGTATAGTCATTGGTACACAGGATATAGTATGGGTTACAAGCACTAGTGTTTAAAATGTATATTTGTATTTAGGCATGAGATATTTACATGCAGGTAAAATATAATATGTGAGCACAGGGAATTGCACTTTATTAATTCATGTGCAGTTGTACAGAGGCTCCAATTGAATGACTGATTAGCAAATCAAGTCTCGGTACAGCTGTATAAAAGCAGCATGTTCTCACTCACTTGGGCTGTGTGTTCTGAGTGGAGAACGGGTGTGGAGAGGAGAGTTAAAATAACATACGAGAGAAATAGCAATTGCTAAGGTGTGCTGGAGGGCCAGCACTGTACTTGTTTGTTTAACTTTCTTCTACTTGTTTTGTCTGTTCGTACATTTTGTTTATGTATTTATTTTGGCCGCAAGTGCCGTGTCCTGTTTTGGTATCAGTGTTTTGTTACAACATTTTTATTTTCTGTCTGTGTACCTACTAAATGCTGAGCGCAACCAAGCGCTCAGCTTCACCAAAAACCGACGTCTGAGTATTGTCTCACTTCTTCCTGGTCCGTAACATCACTACACTGATAAGCACCTCCAAGCTTCAGACCAAGGAAAGTGCTTTTTTTTTTTTAGTTTAAAAAAAAAAAATATGGAAGGCTGGAGAGATGGCTGCAGGGAGTTGGAGGAGCTCTTCGGCAGTCTGGAGGACCAATGCTGGTGCCTCGCCTGCGGGGTGTATGAGCATGTGATGGCTGTCTGCCCCTTCCAACCAGAGGAGGAGGAACCGGCCCAGGAGAGGAAGGGATGAGAAGAAAGTTGCAGCAATCACAACAGCAACCACAGCAACAGTAGGAGGAGGTCGGGGATGACGGCTTGGGGGCCTTTTCAAGTATATATCATTGATTGTTGGGGTGCGCTTGGCAAGAGCTTCAGTGACCAAGACAGCTCAACTTGTTGATGTTTCATGAGCAACTGTGTCTAAGGTGATGTCGGCACGGAATCCAAGGGAAAGACATCATCAGCAAAGGGCAAAGTGGGTGTGAGAGCATACTCTAGGATCGTGATATCCATGCATTAATTTAAAGTGCAAGGCAAAACAGACAAGCAACTGCAGATCAATTGACTGCAAATTTCAACCTGGGGTGCTAGCAGCCAGTTTCATCAAAAACGGTCCGTGAGAACTCCACAGAGCAGGATACCATATTCGGGTTGCAGTGCACAAACCACTCATCACACCTGGCAATGCACGTTTGCAGGTCCATTGATGCAAAGAGCACAGGCAATGGACTACCAAGTAGTGGAGAAATGTGACATGGTCAGATGAATCATCCTTCATCATGTTCTCGACAAATGGACGAGTGCACGTGTGGCGCCAACCTAAAGAACTCTACAGCCCTGAGTGCTTGGTTCCAACAGTGAAGGGTTCTGGTGGTTCTATAATGTTGTGGGGTGCAGTTTCCTGGCATGGTTTGGGTGCACTCATTCCCTTAGAAGGCAAGATCAATGCTAATCACTACTTAATGGTACTGAGTAATCATCTTCACCCCATGTTGTAGCATTTCTTTCCTGCTGGGGGGGGTGTCTTCCAGGATGACAATGCCCCCATCCACAGAGCATGTGTCGTTGACCAATGGTTTAATGAGCATGACACTGATATTATCCATATGTCATGGCCTTCTCAGTCACCAGATCTGAACCCAATCTAGCATTTCTGGGATATTCTGGAACAACGCCTGAGCGTTGAGTTGATTTTCTCATGGAAGAATGGTGCCGCATTCATCCTGCAGAATTCCACAGGCTGATAGACTCTATGCCACGACGCATACAGGCCATACGTGATGTTCCAAAGCCCTATTAAGTGACTTTACATTGGTGTTTCCATTTTTTTGTCCACTACTTTATACACACACACACACACACACACACACACACACACACATATATATATATATATATATATATATATATATATATATATATATATACACATATACACACACACACATATATATACACACACACAGTGCCTATAGAAAGACTACACCCCCTTTCGAAATTATCTCCTCTTGTTGCCTAGAATTAAAATACATTAAAATAGTTTTTTTTTCTCATTTATCGACACATTCTACCCCACAACTTCCAACTGAAAAATGTATTCTGGAAACTTGTAGAAAATTAATTAAAAATAAAAACTGAAATAGCTTGGTTGGATAAGTGTACACCCCCAATGTAATAACAATCCTAAATTAGCTCAGGTGTAACCAATCACCTTCAAAATCACACAGAAAGTTAAGTGGCCTCCATCTGTGTTAAATTGCAGTGATTTACATGATTTCAGGATAAATTCAGCAGTTCCTGTAGGTTCCCTCTGCTAGCTAGTGCATTTCAAAGCAAAGACTCAACCATGAGCACCAAGTTGCTTTCAAAAGAACTCCGGGACAAAGTTATTGAAAAGCACAGATCAGGGGAAGGGTATAAAAAAATATCAAAGGCCTTGAATATCCCTTGGAGCATGGTCAAGATGATTATTAAGAAGTGAAAGGTGTATGGCACCACCTAGACCCTGCCTAGATCAGGCCCTCACTCCAAACTAGATGACTGAGCAAGAAGGAGGCTGATCAGAGAGGCTATCAAGAGGCCAATGGCAACTTTGCTTTTTATGGCCAAGACTGGTCAAAGTGTGCATGTAACAACAATATCCCCCCAACAGTATGGTGGCAAGAAGGAAGCCATTACTCAAGAAAGCCAACTTGAATCCCGTTTGAATTATGCAAAAAAACACTCAGGATATTCTGTAGCCATGTGGCAAAAAAAGTTTAGGGGTCTGACAAAACTAAAATGGAACTTTTTGGCCTAAATGCAAAGCGTTATGTTTGACGCAAACCCAGCGCAGCGCATCACCCAAAGAACACCATCCCTACTGTGAAGCATATTGGTGACAGCATCATGTTATGGGGATGTTTCTCATCGACAGGGAATGGAGCACTTGTCAGGATAGAAGGGAAAATGAATGGAGCAAAGTACAGAGAAGTCCTTGAGGAAAACTTGCTGCCCGCTGCAAGAAAGCTGAAACTGGGATGGAAGTTCACCTTTCAGCATGACAACGACTCAAAGCACACAGCCAAAGCTACACTGGAGTGGCTAAGGAACAAAAAGGTAAATGGCCTTGAGTGGCCCAGTCAGAGCCAGACCTAAATCCAATTGAAAATTTGTGGCATGACTTGAAGATTGCTGTTGGAGTATTAAGAGTTATTTCCATGCCTTCTCATCAGGTATCTGCACTACTTTTTTTTTTTTTTTTTTTTTTTACAGTATGCTATTATGTTGTCTAATTTCATTTCTCCCACCCCCTCCCTTTTCTCCACCTTGCAGCAGGTTTAATTGCCATGGGGGTTGCTTGTTGTGAGCCCCTGACTGCCTTGTTTTAGCAAGAGCGGGCTGTGTTCAAGCCTCTGACTTGAGAGACCAAAGGGCCAGCTTGTTGCAGCACTTAAAAAAATAATAATAATTATCCCTGATTTAGTTTCCTGACTGAAATAATAAACAGAAGATCAGTGGCAGTTTTCTGATACCCGAACAGAGCATGTTCAGCACTCATTTGCCCCATTAATTACCTCTTAACACTTATTAACACTTATTATCAGATGACAGGAAGAACGAGTTGTCCAGGGAACTACAACACACACACACACAAAAGACACTCAGCCTAGCTCAACCTCTCTTCCCATGAAATTCCCCATGCTCAGTACAAATATATTCAAACCCCCTGGTTCACCAGCACTGCTGGCTCTCACCAAAAGAAGCAGCTACAGTATGTACATTGGTGCACCCATGTGTTACCAAACCCCAGTAACTAATTTATTTGTAATAATTAGTCATCCAGTCATACCTCAGAAGAAAGGAAATCCAGGGTGTATTGGTTCAGTGTCAGCTCCTGCTGTATCTCGTCTTCAGTTTCCACAAGCCTTTACTTTTGTTCAAGGGTATGGAGGGTGCCCCTGCCCCTGCCCCTGTGTGTATTTTGTGTGTTAATTTGCGTGCAGTGTGTTAATGCCGTTATATATGTATTGGGGCACATGATATAATGGGGCTATGCAGCATGAGTGATTTAAATTATCTAGTTGTATTTAGGCATGGGTAGTGGCGCCAATCAGCAAAACCTTGGGGTTGGGGGGGGGGGGGGGGGGGGGGGGGGAATAAAGCTGAAAACTGATTAATTAATTACTGGTGTTCATTGTTATGAAACCGGTTGGGTTTTATCAGTGCTAAAAACTCATGTTGTGCTCATCTTAAGCACCTACATATGGTAAACATTTCAGACATGACACTCGAACAACAAAACAGTAACAACAAACCCCCAATACACCCACAAACACAAATGTTTAATAAAACAAACAAAAATAAATCTGATCCAATTCTGTATTCTTAAACAAATTCCACAAGTAACAATTTATGGAAGATCAAAAAGACTTATAAAACGCAAAGGGTACATTGATTTATGTTCCCCATTTAGTCAATTGATCATCCCAGTCAATTAATAACCAAAATGCTAATGTTATTTATTTAACCCTATACTGATAGACTGATAGGTAGTTAATACATTGTTTTATTAATTCACAAGTGTAAGTGCGACATTTACATTTCATAGTGATGCATGTAATACCCAATAGAAAATGACATGCATGTCCTGGAACACCCCCTTGTTATTCTTTGTGTTGGTTTTGACCAAAGTTCTAAACAAACAGTTGATACATTGTTTCAAGAAAGAAGTGATACTATTATCGTTTTGTGAACAGCCAGCAGAATAAAAATACTAAAGAAACAACAATTATCAATAAACTAATGTGTGTAACACATGCAATAATTTACCACACGCTTCCATACAACTTAATAAATATTGTTGCATTACCTACGTATTTGGGTGGTACTCTCTATTTCCCTTTGACTTTTCTTTTTAGGGTACTTTGCATCCCTATTTGTTTCATGATGAACACTCTGTTTTTTTAAAGTCAGACAGATAGAGTAATTGTGTATTTTCTTTGAACGGCAGTGAAGCTTTACCTCGGCTGTGGCGCATTACAGTGCACTGAATGCTTTGATGTTGCTTGCTCCTGGCATAACTTTTAACTACGGTATGGCTCAAGGGCCAAGCAAAACAGACAAACAAGAAAGGGGAAATTGCATATAGTAATTGAATCCTGGAATAATTGTGTATGTCTATATATATATATATATATATATATATATATATATATATTATATATATATATATATATATATATCACTCACTCAGGGTTGTGTGTTTGGGAGTGAAGAACGGGAGAGAGGAGAAAATCATTAAAAACTAAAAATAAAGCGAAACAAATGCTATTCGTGCGGGAGGACACGTACGATACTTGTTTTGGGTTTCATCCACTGTTTGTTTGTCTGTCTATTTGTTATGGCCACCGCGCTGTTTGTTTTGTTCAGTGTTTTCTGTTTTGCAATAAACCGGTGCAACAGTGCAATTCAAAATTCACTCACCACTCCGTGTTTCTGTTACGGGTCTGAGGTCCACACCAGCCAGCCTGTTCACAAAGGGCCATTCTAGTACTCATTGTATAAATGGCTCTTATATGCATAATTGAGGTTGTATCTTTATACATTCATCTTTATTTGATGTTTTATTTTGGCTTTGAATTGAGGGTGGGAAATTTAAGGCTGTTTTAAATTTGAAAGAATATGCACAGTCTCCCAGCTCAGCCGTGGAAGACTGTAACTCCTTCAGTTGCCATAGGCCTCTTGGTGGCCTCCCTGACTAGTGCCCTTCTCGTCCGGACACTCAGTTTTTGAGGATGGCCTGTTCTAGACAGATTCACAGTTGTGCCATATTCTCTCCATTTCTTAATAATGGACTTTACTGTGCTCCGGGGGATATTCAATGCCTTGGAAATGTTCTTATATCCTATCCTTAATTGGTGCTTTTGAAGAACCTTATTCCGGATTTGCTTTGAATGTTCCTTCGTCTTCATGATGTAGTTATTGTTAGGAAATGTTCTAACCAACTGTGAGACCTCCCAGTGACAGGTGTATTTAACCTGAAATCATGTGAAACACCTTAATTGCACACAGGTGGACTCCATTCAACTAATTATGTGACTTCTAAAGACAATTGGTTGCACCAGAGCTTATTTAGGTGTGTCATAGCAAAGGGGGTGAATACTTATGCAATCAATTATTTTTGGTTTTATATTTGTAATTAATTTAGAACAATTTGCAGATTTAATTTTTCACTTTGACATCATAGACTTTTTTGTGTTGATTAGTGGGAAAAACTCCTAATTAAATCCATTTTGATTCCATGTTGCAATACAATAAAATGTGGAAAGGTCCAAGGGGGAGTGAATACTTTTGACAGCCACTCTAACTTATGAATAAACAATTTTTATTAAGATGTAAAATACATTATTAAATTGAGCAATAACTCAGATGTAAAAATGTGTTCACAACTAATTAAGAATCTTTGTTACCACTTCAATAAGAACTGTACTTTACTTTAAATACGTATATTTGTGGTGGAACAACTGAAACCCAGACTTAAAATACAATGAATAAATATGTCTCACAATATAGTGTTTTTGCTAGGGTGGTTATGTAAATCTTGTTATGCTTCATTATTTTATTATTAGTAGTCCTATTTAGTACCAGTAGGGGGACTACACCGCACACCCAGTGACGGTCAGGTCTGTAAATTAAAAATGCAAAACAAAGGGGGAGGTGGTACAGAGCACGCCACCCAGAGCCCACCGGTTGACAAAGACCGACATGTTGCCAGCAGACTCCGTGTGGGTGTGCTCCAACATAAACTGGGACCGGCCCAGGGCCCTGAACATGGCTCCGCAGTCAAAGAGACCCTCCCCCGGTGATCTTACGCTTCCTGGTCTTGTAGATGGCAAGTCTAGCAAGAGCCAGGAGCAGATTCACCAGGAGGTCTCTCGCCTTGCTGGAGCCACGAACATGGTGCCCAAAGATGAGAAGGATGAGGGAGAAATGCAGCCAGAACTGTAGCAGAAGGTTCTTTAAGAGCAAAAAGAATGGCTGCAGCCTGGTGCAAAGAAAATAAATGTGGACTACCGACTCGGATTGACTGCAGAAAGGGCATGCGGCAGTAGTATTATTACTACAGCTAATGTCAAAAAGTTATGATAGATGACCTTTTGACCTTATGATTATGAATATGAATATTTATGACTATATAGGGAGGGGTGTGAATTTATCATAACTTCTGTCATCTATCATAACTTTTTGACATTAGCTGTAGTAATAATACTACTTGCGGCGTCCGAGTTGGTAAAGTGACGCAGGATCTCTCCAGACGCGAGCGCTCTGTGCAGCACCCTCCATCCCAAGTCCCCAGCTTCCCTTGGGACCAGTGGGGAGTAGAGGGCCTCTGACAGAGGACCGACGCGCTCTGGTGGTCGTATGGGCTCCCGTCAAGTGGTGTCTTGGCCGGAGAAGAGGGTGAGGAAGTGGAGGGTGTGGAGCACCTTTGCGTACAGGGTCCTCCTCGACGCGTATTGCAGGGGGGTCGAGGAGAACTGCGAGATCCTGCTCAGGTTGTTCTTGAGGGGGGGCTGAGGAGGGTCCCGCACCTTGGGTTCCATCAGCAGGATCGGAGAGCCGGGGGTAAGGGGGGAAATTTGTTCTCGGGCCTGAGGAACCCCTCGAGATACCTGACAGAGTCTGGGTGCAACGCTGCTTTGCACTCCTGGATCGCTCAGCTGGCCATTCTGATAGTCCCCCGAGCCGCCCTGGCAACCAGCAACTCGGGAGTCAGCCACTCCGAGAGGTCGCGATCCAAGAGATCCCTGACTCTGGTCACCTTGGCCGAGATCAACAGTCTCCGCAACTAGGTGGGGGTTGTGCAGCAGGGGCTCCAGAAGGAGGCCTTCACCCTCGGTTAGAACAGTGTCTCGGCTCACTAAGAGCATAGTATTAACCATAAACCTAATGAGTTCACTTTTTATGTGTGTAATGATCTGTGAATAACAGAAATGTTTCTGACTAACTGTGAAAACTCTGTCTTTTATTAAGTATGAAAGTGTTCATTTAAGAGGAAGGCAAGCATATGTGTGAAGGATTATGAAGGTTCTGTTATTACTTCATCTTCCACTGAAAAGTGCGATCTGCTCAGAAAGGTTAATTAAATCTAAGGAGAATACGAAAAAATGTGTTCCCACAAGACTTTTGCCTACATTTTTTTAAATATCAAAGAAAACTTTAGATTGTTTTCTCTTATTGAAGTTAATATTGCCGTCACATTCCGTTACTTTGTTTATGGTTCACTGCTTGCAGTTGAGGGCAATAATGTTTTTTTTCCAGCTATACAAAGCATTTGCTCTTCTAGTGTCAAGTGCCAATGTAATTTGCATTGAAGCACTTTTACTCTCCGTACAGAAATCCCAGGGAACAAAGCCAGTCATTCACCTTTTAAATGATATATATATATATATATATATATATATATATATATATAATATATATTATATATATAATATATATATCTATATATATATAATATTATATATCAAGGAATTCTCGATATATAACTTACCTCGTGGACTTACTATTGAATCATACATTCATCAATCTAAAAGTCTCGATTTTCAGATTTATGTGTTTTGTTAACGACACTGGGTCTTGCTTGACCCAGAAAACATTCACATAAAATTTAAAACACCACTGACATATGACCAACAGTATTACATATACATACATACATACATACACACACACACACACATATATATAATATATATATATATATATATATATATATATATATATATATATAGAAGTGAGGTTATATATATAAATCAATGGGCTTCATTTACAGTCATTTAACAAGTGGTGGCACAAATCACACAGATCCTGATCTTTTCAACATATGCAGTGCACTTACCACAGAATGTCTGTGCATTTGGTACAGCTATCAACAGTCTTGTTGCCATTACATTTTGCAATCTGGCATTATCGCCTCTTGCAGCTGGCTCGTCCACTATAATATTCTGTCCCGGTTTGTAGCAGAGAATGCTATTGTCAATGAAGCAGGTCTAAGTTTCGCTCTTGGTCAGAATAGGTATGATAGTATTTTATCTCCTAAGGTAGGTCATTTTTTCTTTGTCAGGGTAATTAGTACATATATTTAGGAAAAGTCAGGAAAGCACAACTGTGTACCTTAAACACACAATTAAAATTTGAATTCCAAAAATAATCAAATGACAGCCTTGGAAATAGAATAACATGTTGAAATATATATTAGCTCAAAGAGCCAGCTGTCCAACATTTCGATATGTTGTACATCTTTCTCAAGGGAGTACAGGTGTTTGACGGCATGACAACTACTTGTTATTGTTTATATCCAAATCCATGATTTATTCTTACATGATGTAATGGTGTTCTATATATTGTGACAATTTTTACTTATATCTTTAAATCTTTATTAATTAAAGTGCTGAACAGCTTTTTTTTTTGCACAAACCTAAATCTAATAAAAGAGCAATTCCAATCAAGTATGCTAAACATGGCAAATACATGTGGAATTTGTATGAATCTCAGCAAACCCAAATAGCTCCTGCATCATCACCAACACATCATAAATCAGCAGCCACATGTATTGAACAGCTTTAAATCCAATGGCAATAAAAAAATAAACAATTTAAAGAGGTGTTTTTATACACAGTGGAACATAATTAGTTATGTTTTTAAATAACATTTTCTATTTAGGTTAAACTTCACCAGATACCATACCTCATCTATACAGTAAGCAGCTTTTCATTCTCTTTGAACAATGAAGGAAGGCAGAGAACAGCAGCACAGAGCTTGTGGATTAAATTAGATTGTTTGCAATTAAATAACTTGCAGTAAGCATCCATGTGGCAGGTCCTGCCAGACTGTTGCCACCACAAGGGTAGAGCAACGGATACAGTTTTGTATATATTTGTAGTCCAGATGGGAGCCATCTAAAATGGCTCCCCTCAAAATAACTACAGCTCCTTGACTCCCCTTGGGGTGTGTGCACCTGATAATGCAGAATTGCTTGGATCAGATGATCAGTGCAAGGGGATCACTTGAGTGGATCAAGTGAAGCTGGGATATACAGTGAACAAACTTGCACTTAAGAACATTAATATGCAAAAGCCAGAAAACAAATATGTTTGAACTGTAAATCTGTTGCAGACAGAAAAATGCATTTTTATGTCGTATCTACCAACTAATCAGCGATATCCTGTATTAACTATTTTTACCATGTGTGTTTGGTGATGTCATAGAAAAAATGACACTATGGGATCTCCGGTTTCACTGTCTATTGACCAGTCTCACTACATTTGTTTCACTTTAAAACTTCACGGTCAAAGGGTAAGTGTCGCAAAGAGCCACATTTGCAACATTGCTTTGGTTAACTGGGATAAAAAACAGTGACCTCTGTCAGGGGCCAATAACAAAGGTATTTGGAATGTGCTTAAAATGGTTCTCTTTCCCTTCTGCAGCTTGACTTTTCATTATCAGCCAGCTGTCCATAACCCTTCTATATCTAGAAACAGGCTTTTCTAAAAGTTCACTGTATCTTTTAGCTAAAACACACAGTAATTAACACAGATAGGTTCATTAAATATATTGGGATGCCTGAACAGATAAATCACCTCTCTTCAAAAGTAGGCAAAGGGGAAGTGCAGAGCCATTTACTACCAATGTAGAATGGCTGTGTGGGATAGTTCTTCAATCTACCACCACCCCCAGGACACTAAATAATACATACATACATTCTGCAATGCTCCCTGCAGAGACTGGCATGGCATTCATTGTGATTGATTTCTAAAGTGGTCAACATCACACAAACTGATCTTATTCTATTCACCACAAGACATACATTTGTGAATATAATCATTTATTTACTTTACACTGATGAAAGAATGCACAGGTATTCTTTTTTTTATTTAGAGGTATAAAAATCTTTTTAAATAAGTTGTTTCCATTCTATGTTTTTTAGAAATTATATAAACTTGAATACAAACCCTGACAGCATAGCCCTTCCAGCCAAAAAAAAAAAAAAAATAATAATAACAATAAAACAAATTTAAAAATTAGCAATACAAATCCAGCAGATTGCAACCTGGGTTTAGGAACACAAATGTTTAAGTGTATTGCTTATTATGTATATTAAAAAAACTAAAAAAAAACACAAATTCACAAAGTAAACATTGATCTGAAATATATAGATATGTACATCAAAAATATGATGGTCAAAAAAGGCCTTGGTTCGAGCTATTTATTATAAAGCTAGTAAAATGTGCGTGGGTCCTTTTTGTTTCTTTAAGCATAGACTGACGACGATCCAGACATGATGTCTTCAGTTTTAATTTGGGAACTTGCTTCTGGTGCAAAAATAAAGTCTCTGGAATCCTGTGAAATCAAAGAACAGATGACAATTAACACAGATGGTGAATACTGTACTGCACACATCAATTCCACATGGTTACATCTGAGCACTGAACTGAATGTGTATTTCTTGTCTCTAAAGCTTTAATTCCAGCCTCAATCCTTTCCTTTGTAGAAAAAAACAAACAAACAAAAAAAAAATGTATCCAGCTATCTCCAAAGTTAATGGAAAGTGTAAGCCACAGGCAATTTTATTTCCTTAATATGTAGGTCTTTGAAAAAATTAAATAAAAATAATAATGAAGAATAAAAAAAAACCCAGAAGCTTAAAAAGTGACATCATTGCTGCTGGGCCTTCATCATGACATATCTGTGAAGAGAATATTTCCCAATAATGTGCTTCTTTTATTGTGATTCCCTTGTCTATCCTTTAACTTTCCTGGTGTTTCAACAGCCCAGGGATGAAGTATTGACCCCCTTCTTAACATCACTAAATACAATGGAAACAGCCCAAGTCTGAGTAATGTTGTGGTTTATATTTGGAGTATCCAGGTATTTTCAGATCTGTTATTTACTGTATATGTATAAACAAATACACCAGTATAATGCACAATTTAAAGTGTTACATATATGTCCTGGAAAAGATCAATAAAAGCTTTGTAGATAGCTTAAAAAAAAAAGAAAAAAGAAATCAGGGGGAAGTCGTTTTGCCTACTAACTGCATCTGCAATCTCAAAACAAGCAGACCACCAATGGCATCATCAAAAAAGCATGAAAATATCAAACATATATATTTTAAGTATATACTGTAGTTTTCAGAGCATAACACACACCTATTTGCATATTACTGAGGATGATGAAGAGGGATGCACAGAATGCATTGAAGCGTGTTGTCTATGATTTGCTTTTCAAATGAGACCGTGTAAGAACTACTGTAACCGAGGACAGAGAAAAGACAATTATTTTTGTACAATGTTTTATTTATGCTAACAATGCCATATTATTTACAATTGATTTCCCATACATAATAGCATTAACACTAGGAAGAAGTTGTTTAAGTACAGGGTTATTTTACATAAAACGATATATGCAATATGCCTAAAATGCTTCAAGGTATAGAATTTGTATACATTGGTAAGTTAACTAAGTAAAATGCAGAACGTAACGAAAGATGTAAGACTTGTATAAAATATATTTGATGGTCAAGAAGTTGCAGTGAATTGTCATACTGGCCAATTCTAGAATTAACTGTTAAAAACAAAAAATAAATAAAAGTAAAAGAAAACAGAAATGAAAGCACATTGCTGTACTGGTGTTTACAAGTAGATGACCCTGTTGCCTAGGCGATCAGTCAAGGAAATGACATTAGACTATTCTTATGGTGTTCTGCAGTTTATCGATGCCTATGGGATATCATGAAACAAAAATCCTGCGATACCTAATAACGGGCAAAATAAAAAATATCGAAGTATCGCGTTTTTTTGATACAGTTTTTTCTTTTTTGAGCTTTTAAAAACAGTATGAGCTAAGCTTACTCATTTCCGTTTAACAGAAGTGACCAACTACATTGCAGCTGTAATGGCGAATGCCGGAGAAAGAAACTTGGTGTGGAACTATTTTGGATTTCAGCCAGATGACAACGGCAATCTGGTTAAAGGCGGACATCCAAAATGTCAAAAGGGTTTCAAAAGACGTGAAAAACAAGGGAGGAAACACCACCAATTTATTGAAATATTTTTCAGATTGCTACCCGATCCTTTGCCTTTGTGTATGTTAGTTCTTTGTGTATTTTAGTACTATCAGAGCAGTTCTTATCCAGAAAGTTGTTTTTTTTTTTTTAATCCGCTGAACCATTTTATTAAATTATTAAATAAGAGGTGATTTTCAAAATATCTAACACTGTAAAATTGTAAAATGAACACAGTGTTTAAAATTGAAGAATACAATGTTTGTGTGTATTCCCTAATGTAACACATTACTGTGTTCATTTAAAAAAAAAGAAAAAAGTTTTACAGTGTACATGAATCAATCAGGCTAGTCTAGTTTAGCATTTATACTCTGTTCACTTGTTTTACTTTTTAAAAAGATGTGAACAGTATAGATTCATGGAGGTATTATGTTGTAATGTTACAAACAAGGAGGAGACACATTTGTCCTATCATGCTCATTTGGTTGTTTACTGATCCAAGCAAGAACCTCATCAAGCCATTTCTTGAAGTAATCATGTAAATCAGCTTCCACAAGAGTGCTTCATTTTTTCATTCCTTGCTCACATTTTTAGAGCACTTCTAAGACACCCCTGTACAGAAGTCACCTGGCCTAGTTATAAAAAGTCTGCTTCAAGGAAAGAATTTCTGTGTTATTTTGTTATGTATAAGAATTAAGAGATTCCCAGGCGTTCTCTTTGTATATGTAAGAAATAAAGAAAATGGTGCTGTGGAAGGGTGGTGGGTAATTCACTGACTCAGGAGACAGACAGGTGAACTTGAAAACACCGCACAGGTGCCCAGTTTTATTTTGACACAATGATTTCTTTTGGCCCACAGAGGGCGCTGTTGGTCCGTGGTCTGCTTTTACCAACTATGGTAAACAGAACCACGGGAATACCAAATAATGGTAAAACAGTTCAGGGTGCAAGCACACTCGCAGGTGCTTCAAACAATAATTCAAGAATAGAAGGCGAAAAGAAAAAGGGAAAATAAAACAGTAACAAAACTACAAAGAAAAGGTGCTGCACTTTGCAGCGATATCCCGGTCGCCGCTGCCCGTGCAACCCGGATCACCATCATACGCTGCTGGCTAACTAGCCTGCTCAGCTATACTATTCAGGGGTCTCCCCAAGGGTTCCCCGCCCTCACTGTCTCGCTCTGAAACTCAGTTTCTTTCTCTCCGACTGGTTCTCGGTCGTGGACCAGCGCTTCCGCACTCTCTGTGCGTTTAAAAGGACAGCCCTGAGGAAACAGCAGAGCATTTTTTTTTTATAGGGCTAGCAATCTCCCAAGACTCGCCTCTCAGCCATTCAGAGAGGGGAAAAGTTCACACACCCACTTTCCCACCTCCCCGTGTCACTGCCATGACTCACAGGCGGTTGTTGGACGACTGCCGCCCTCTTCCTGCAGTACTGTGAACACGCCAGCAGAGTCAGCACAGATCTCCCCCTGCTACATATCCTTCCCCTCAGAATGACACCACCGGTTCATTCGAAAATCCTACACCCCCATGCCTTCCCGAGAGAAAAAGTCTGCATTTTGATGCAGCTTTCCTGCTCGGTGGACTACCCTGAAGGCATAGGGCTGTAAGGCCAAGTACCACCGTGTGCTAAAGGGGCACGATCTGTAACCAGGGTGAAGTGTCGCCCCAGGAGGTAGTACCAGAGTGACTCGACTGCCCATTTTACTGCGAGACACTCCTTCTCGATGGTGCTATAATTTTTCTCGCGGGGAAGGAGCTTCCTGCTGATGTACAGGACTGTTGTACAGTGATGTACTGATGTACAGTTCCCCGAACCTCCTGCGACAACACTGCCCCGAGACCTGTCTCTGACGCATCCGTCTGCAGGGTGAACCTCTTGCCAAAATCCGGGCTGCATAGCACTGGCTTACTAGTGAGAAAGGCCCTCTGGCACGACTCCGTCCACTGAACCGTATTTGGGGCAGCCTTCTGGGTGAGGTCTGTCAAGGGAGCAGCGAGCGTAGCGAAGCTCGGGATGAATTTTCTATAATAACCCGCTAGTCCCAAGAAAGAGTGCACCTGGGTTTTGGTTGTAGGAACCGGCCAGTCAGCCAAGGCTTTCACCTTAGCAACTAGCGGTCTGACCCGGCCGCCCCCTACTCGATACCCCAAATACTCCGACTCACTCTTCCCAATGGCACACTTCTTTGGGTTAGCAGCGAGCCCCGCCTCCCGCAAGGATTGCAGCACCTCCGCCACCTTACACAGATGACTCTGCCAATCCTCACTGTGGATAACCACGTCATCTATGTAAGCAGCGGCGTACTGCTGATGGGGCCGCATGATGCGATCCATCATCCGCTGGAAAGTGGCGGGTGCTCCGTGCAAACCAAAGGGCATGGTCCTAAATTGGTACAACCCGAAGGGAGTCAAAAACGCCGTCCTCTCTCTAGATTCCGGGGTCAGGGGTATCTGCCAGTACCCCTTCGTTAAATCCAGTGTCGTCATAAAATGAGCTGTGCCTAGACGCTCCAGCAACTCATCTACCCGGGACATTGGATAAGCGTCAAATTTCGATTTCTCATGGATTCTTCTGAAATCAATGCAAAATCGAGTTGAACCGTCTGCGTATTAGCCTCTTACACACTTTGCACTTGCAAAAAACGGAATTTGGCAGCCATTTAACATGTAATGGACATATGTTTCAAAGTATTGTGATCTGAATGTAATGCTGAACCTGGACCTTAACCATCTTCAATCTTTTTGCATTGTTACATTGTGCTATTGTATAGACTGTAATGATGATGACAAGGAGCTGAATATTAAAAGATAACAAACTGCATTTCTGTTTCCATGCATAGGCTATGATTGTAATGACAGACAGACACACACACACGAGAAAGAGGCGTATAGTGGGAAACTATGGCCCCCAATTAATTATTCTGATTTTAGTACTTAGGAACCAGAAATAAATGTGTTCAGAACTAAAGAATTAAGGAATACATTAAAAAAAAAAAAAAAAAAAGAAAACCTTCATTAATCTTTATTAAAATCTAAATTATTGATCCGGAGCTTGTGCGTTTTGGGAAATGAAACGAGAAAAAAAAAAGCAGCATACATTTTTTAAAATCTGTCTGGCAGCAAATAAATGAGACAGGAAGAAATCTGCTTGTAAAGATAGCTGAATCTGTGCCTTTGGGTGAAAGCAGTACCTTTTCAACAAGCTAAATCTGTCTCATTCTGCAGTCTACATGCAACATAGCTGCACAGATCCTGTTTAAAAGAACATTTCTGCTATTATTGCCTTGGTTAGCTTGTCATGGTATTAAAACAAACTTGAGATATTGTATAGTTATTACAATAACTATAGACCAGTTATAGTATCTGTTTTTTAAAATGACTATTTACAAGCAATGGATTTCAGCCATTCTATATTTTTCCCCCGATTTCCAAAACATACGCACAGGAAAGACACACAGAAAACTGTCAGGAAGACAAATATCTTTCAACCTTAATGAAAAGTAGGTCTATGGAGGGAATGTATTTTAAGTACAAAATGCCAAACAAAAGTGGCTTTTAAAAGAACCCCTTTTACCACTCAATTCTAAGTCCTAAACGTAAGCCTATTTCAATTAACACTATTGTCAGATAAATCTCAATGTCATACCATACAATCAGTTATTAAGCTTTGCATTCTTTTAACTTCATAATGACAAGTGCCAGCGGCTTTCATTTCGAAAATAACTGATCTTAAGAAATATGGGTCTACCTAATTCTTATTTTCGTGAAAAAAAAAGAGGAGTGTGATGGGGTACATTCTCACTCCTGTGCGTATTGTGTTGTGTATTCTTAATTAAAATGTTTATATGCATTTGGTCATGGGTGTTTAAAGTCGGCAGGGAAGGGTTAATGTCCTTCCCTACCTAAGCAGTTCACGTGCAGACAGTGCCTGGACTTGACTGAATGCTTAACAAGCAAATAGAGTCCTGGTACAGCTGTATAAGAGGATCGTCCACTTGGGGTTTAGTGGAGAACGAAATAGAGTGAAGTAGGTAAAGCTTTTAAAATAACAACTGCTACTCGTGCTGGAAGGTCCAGCACGGTACTTGTCTGGTGTCAGTGTTTTTGTGTTCAAGTTGTTTTTGTTTAAAC